>NW_020852836.1:2061-6731 GCF_000972845.2 Larimichthys crocea
TGTCTTTATCTGTTCAACCAATAAACTTATTTGTGTCTGCATCTGTATTCTTCAGAAGACAGGAAGAGGGCATGGTTTATAGCAACAGTCACGTCAAATCGAGCAGCACGAATATCAGAGGAAGATGAGGACATGATGAAACCAAATATAAACTCCATCTTTATAGGAGGAAATTCACATCATGTCTTACACACACGACTTGTATCATTACTTACTGTGTGGACGCAACAGCAGAGTTTGGCAAAGAGTCTTTTTGTTATGTATTAAAGGGGGTTGTGTGATTCCAGAGGTTTATGTGTGTTTGAACCAAACAAAGTGAGCAAAATATAAAAAGATGGAGTCTCGAGATTCTGTTTAAAAAAAAAAAGAAGAAAAAAACTCTGGACTGAATCGAATCATACATACATGTGATGCATTTTCATGAGAAAGTTAACAGAGAGTTAGTTTGTTCACGTTTGAGTCTTTGGTTGATTACAGTGGCCGTGCAGAGCAGCTTGTGTCTAAAAACAGCATCCCAGAGACTCTTTGTGAAGTAAAGATGGGGAGGGGTTCACCACTCTGTAAAAGACTGTGCTGACAACACTTAAGGACATGTTTCTCACTCTAGATGACAAGAGATCGTGTGGATTTCATCGTCTACGGTTCATAATATCATTAAAAGATTCAGAGAATCAGAAGAAATCTCTCAGTATTGGATGGCCGTGATCTTCAGGCCCTGCACTGCATCAAAAACAGACATGATTCTGTCTGTCGACATCACTGCACAAAAGAGCAAAGTTCAAAGGAACAGTGTTGGAAAAAGAAACTCTTGTTACCACTATGGTGAAGGAACAATCTGGGCAGAAGAGCCGGTCAGTTATACTGCAGTAGTTGTAGTAGTAGTAGGTAATCAGGCAGGTGAGATGGTAATTGGAGGCCACACCCAGCGACATTTTACAAAAACAATCAAACTTCTCAGTTTCAACATTTGATGCATTTTCTTTGTGCTGTTTCTAATTAAATATGAGGTTCTCAACGTTTTTTTGTTCTTTTTTACATTTTACACAGCATGCAAACTTCTTTAGAAACAAGGTTTTTACTAGAGGTTTACACGAACTCATTATCTGTGACTATATCTGATATTCCCCAATAAAAATGATCGTGACTGCATCGGTATTCTTCAGAAGCAGGAAGAGGGCATGGTTTATTAGCAACAGTTATATCGGGCATAAGTCAAACATATCACTTAGCAATTTCCTGCAGACGGTTGGATGCAGAGGACGACACATCAGACGCTGGTGTAGTGAACTCATTCAGGTGTTGAACGCTGTTCAACAGGTAAAGTTTGTGACATTATTTTTCTTCTATGTAGAGAAGATAAAAACTTCCACTTGCCGTTGTCGTGATATCACTTAAACAATGTTGTTGTAGATATTAAAAAACCTTAAACCTGATCTCTCAAACACAGGTTTCACTGTGAAGGATGGAAGATTTACACATGAACACACCTCACAGAAAACAGCGTATAACAGCAACAACTACACCTACAAACAATCTGAAAATGCTGAGTTCGTTCTATAGGTCTGACATACACAGTCGTTGGTGTCGGCCTCCTTTGACCCTCGTGGCCATCTAATGCTCTTATTCTCAGGTATGTACATTATGACGAAATGTCTTTATTTTTCTATTATTTATTTCTTTTGTGTGTCGTACAGTCTGTCTGTAAAGAATCTTGATCGGGGTTGTGGTCTAGTCGTCAGGTGCTGGGGTGAGTGTTGTAATGACCTTTACATTTAGAGGAATCATTGTCAATATTTTCAATTGACTCACATGGACTCCTCGGTGGGAGAGCTCATAGGTGCAGTTCAGGATGGATTTCTTGGGGCACGCGGTGGGCGAAAAATAGAAGAAGAGCTATACGATTTAATGGTAGAGTAATAGTTACAAAAAATGGTGCGTAGTGATATCACTGCACCACTGTAATACAAAGCGGTATATAAGAGAATTGTGATCGTGTCTAGGAGGGGGGGAATAAAGACAACTGAATATTACATTGGATTGACACAGTAGGAACAACCAGAGGGTGGAGACCTATAAAAAACAGGTGATGTTACGAAATATCTGATAGTAGGTATTATAGTCAGAAATAGAATATACAGTGGTACTAAGGAACACAAAGGATAACTGTATAATAGAGACAGCCGCAGAGCAGGTGGAGCTGAGATTGGTTGAAATAATAAAGTTCAATACTGACGTTAAGATTCATGACAAACACTACTTAAATCTTCTAAACAGAAACATAAAGTAAAGAATGTTAGCTGCTCGCACCTCGTCAGGGATTTGATTTATACACTCCATTGATGGTCAAGTTTGAAAAATGAACACAGAGCAAAACCCCCGTCACATTTGTTTTCATATTACAGAAATCAAACAGTGTGGTTCATTAATAACAGACTAATGTTTCATTTTTGTTCTAAGAATCTGGGTTGTAGCTCACAGTATAATACCATATTTTAATGGTTTCTTTTCCACCCCACTCTTCTAAACTATGATTTGCAAGTGTACCCCTCGCGGTGAGAAAATGGTCAAGTGGCTCCGATCTACGTCATCAAACCTCCATCTCTGACATCATTCAGCTCGCTGCATGAGCGTAGTCTGGTGCACCATCTGGCGGGTTTGGAATAAACGAATTACATCATCATTTTACTGATTTCAGTGTGGCAGCCAGTTCGGCTTCATGGTGTGTGGTCGCGCCTGGAAAGGTAACATCTGTCATCCAGTATTGTGGTAGCTCTGTGTCTGATCATTATATTACTTTATAATTCTAAAGCTCCTCAAAGACTATGTTCATCTTGTTATTACAGGTATTTGGTCGGCCGCCTGGCCACTGTGGTACCGCTTCAGACGAACCATCAAGACTCTGTGGTGGTCTGTGTCCTGGTTTGTGGGTCTTTGCTCTTGGTGTCCTCATTCCATATTTCTCCACTGTCTTTGGGGTCACTATGATGTCGCTGCAATCTATACCTCCTCCTTCCCTTCCCACTGCTGCATATCTTCTTCATGGGTGGGACCCTCAAGACTCTGGTCTGCCAGCACTGTCCTCTGATGAAAACGAAGAATTGTGGGAGTTTTGGTTCTGGTGCTGTGTATTTAACACACTGCTGTCATGCCCAGTGTCCACTGGTTCCTGTCAGAGGAACAGAAAAGAACTTTACCTTTGAATTACTGTCTGACATCTTCTAGGTTCAGTCCTCTTGCAAATAAAATAAATACTTCTGAATGTTGAATAAGCTGAGGAAAGGGATCATAGAACAAGCTTTTGGCCTCTCGGTGTTGTTGCAGAATGGAAGCAATGATATCAGCAGATCACAGGAAATGATGACAACAGTAATTACGACATCAGCTCTGGTGTTAGGCCAGAGAAAGAGGGAGAGAGAGAAAGGAGAGAAAACAGAAGGAGAAATGTAGGCAAAATAGAAAGAATAGAGACAGACAGATTACTGTCATCTACTGATACGATTTCCAATCAGACACCTAACTGTAGATAAAAGGAACATTGCTTGACTACTCTGCTGTGGAGAACTGGTTGCTGGGAATGTTTTGGTCAACTTGTTTCGGGTTCACTGTGAAGGCTTCAACACATGTAAATAAAATTGTTTCTTATTATTTGTCAGCGAATTGGATGTCTATCTGATATTATATATTATAACAAAATCTGGCGATTCAGAGCATGTATTTTACAACAGCTGTTCAATAAAACTTTATATTGCAGCATGTGTCATTTTGTGAATTTGTACAATTTCACACTTTTTTTAATAATAATTTGGGTCAGATTGTGACAGAGACAGTCACAACAGATGAGATGTTTCCTCTTTTAAACTTCATTAACTGAGATCTAACTATAACAATCATCTTTTATAAAATGTCAGAGTGTTTCTTTAAATATAGAAAAGTTTAATTTTCAGAAGATAACGTGTGTGACTGTTAAAAGCTTGAAGTTACTACATGAAGCTGTACAAGTGTACACTAGAACAGACTTGGTAACAATCGCTTCCTGCCTCGCAAACCTCGCTGCCTTTGACACCATGATAAAAACTTTGTCATAACTTAAAAGTGGAAAGACAAACACTGTTTCAGTCATCTCTGTGTGTGCTATCCATCCATCCATCCATCCATCCATCTAACCTTGATGTGGTTTTGCAGCTTTCTGATAAAATGAATAAATAAATTCAGGCCTAATTATTACAAATAACTAAAGAATTCATGTTATTTTTATGAGCGCGTGAGAACAGTTTCTTTCCGTCTGCTGCAGGGCCCTGACACTCTTTCACACTCCACGCCTGCTTCTACATGTCACACTGACATTACAGCTACAAACTCCATGTGTCACATTAACGCTCAGCATCTGTTGGACTTTCTTGTTTTGTTGAAAAACCTACGCATTGAAAATATTCTGCATACTATGAACATTTGCACGTTACCTAGTACTTGCAATCCCTGCACAGCTGTACTGCACTTTTTATTTTAAAACATATTGTGTATATATATTTATATTGTTTATACTTTTAATACTTGATTTTCTTTTTATGCACCAATGACACCAAAACAGATTCATTGTATGTGAAAAATCGTACTTGGCAATAAACCTTTTTCTGATTCTGAAAATTTTTAGAATTCAACTGTCAGTGTTA
>NW_020852837.1:0-376 GCF_000972845.2 Larimichthys crocea
AGACAGATGTGAACTTCTATCTGTCCAAATGTGACTAATTCTGAACAACTGTGTCACTGTTTGATCAATATGATATGAAATAGTTCATTCTTTAAAAACAGGAAGTGTTGATGTTGAGTTTGTTTGTGTCACAGTCAGAGAGCCGTGTCTCTCTACACTGAGAGGTTTTTGTACGGCCACTCAATGACTTTGTATCACTGTGGTACACGTTTGGTGGAGGAACCAGACTGAATGTTGGAAGTAAGTCTCTGCTCAAATATTAAATATAATGTCATCAGTTAAGGTTTTAATTTCTGTGTCTGAACATTTGCAGTAACTTTAAATTTTCATTGGACCGATCTAAATGACTTTTAAGACAGTTTTATTCTCTGTTTCT
>NW_020852837.1:386-613 GCF_000972845.2 Larimichthys crocea
ATCATGGAGGATAACTCAGAGCAGCTTTACTAAACATGTCTTTACACATTCCTGTCAAACTGAAATTTAAACAGCTTGATGTGAAGAACAGATTTTAAAATGTTTGACAACATTCATCTCTATTTTTTTAAAACTAATTCAGAATCGATTATTCCAATAAAATTGAACAGAGTGAAGATAAAGATGGGATCACAAAATGGGACAAATCTTTTCATTGTATCACAAAT
>NW_020852838.1:0-593 GCF_000972845.2 Larimichthys crocea
AGTTGTTTGTTGTGTGACAATAATGTTCATAATATTCATTAGTATGTTTTCATTAGTGTATAATAACCCTCAAGTATAAGAATTGTCTTAAAATGGGGAGGTTGGTAGCGTAGTGGGTTAAGCGGCCGCCCCGTGTGTAGAGGCTACAGTCCTCACTGCAGCTGGCCCCCGGCTCGAATCCCGCATCGGGCGGACATTTACTACGTGTCATTCCCCCTCTCTCTGCTTCCTGTCTATCTTCAGCTGTACTATCATTAAAGGCATAAAAATGCCAAAAAAATCATCTTTAAACAAAAAAAAAAAAAGAAGAATTGTCTTAAAATGAGCTTTTTATATCTACAGTGGGAGCGGGTCCTCTTCCACGGAGTCCACCATGTTGAACCGCCATTTTTCTACAGTAGCCCAGAACAGACACCAATTATATTCAGAGGTGTTTCTAATATTTTGGCCACCTCGTTTATAAGAAGGCCATAATATCAGAAACACATTTCAATATAATGCATGGTAGAACTGTATAGGATCACACAAGGATTTTAGTGTACCAACCAAAATGAAGTGGCTGATTGGTGTATACTGCTGGGTAAGGTATCTTA
>NW_020852839.1:0-1331 GCF_000972845.2 Larimichthys crocea
GCCAGGCACTATTGCCTAGACCGAGGCACACTAACGCTCCCCGCTCTACAGCCAATGCTCAGGGTGAGTCAAGGGCTGGCCGCACCTCATTCCAGCAGGGCCGTTTCCATAGGGCCCCTCAGCAGCCTGCTTTTCGGACGCCTAAAGACAGGGCACCTAGATACGGACCACCTGCAGTCCGACAACCCAAGCTGCCCAAAGGTCGGGGGAGTCGGACCTGACTGCCTAGATCCATTTCTCCCCACAACATCTAGGCCAGTGGGAGGCCCTGACCTCAGACCCTTGGGTGTTGTTGACTCTTTCCAAGGGATACAGTGTTCAGTTCAGGCGTCGACCCCCCAAGTTCAGAGGGGTCAGAATGACTGTGATCAAGGACCCCGTGAGGTGTCTGGCTCTAGAGCAGGAGATTTCGGTGCTTCTAAAAAGTTCAGAGCACTTTCACCGCTGCAGAGCAAGGGAGTTCGTACAGTATTCGCCCTTATTTGGACGACTGGTTAATTTGCTTCGCAACCCGCGAGCAGGCCATCCACGACACAACGTGTCTTTTGACCCATGTGAACAAGTCGGGTCTTACTGTGAATTTCGCAAAGAGCTGTTTAGTTCCCAGTCAGCGAGTCGTGTTCATCGGGGTTGTCCTCGACTCTTTCCTTCCCCAAAGAGGGTGGACAACATCCTCGAGGTGAGAGGTGCAAGGTTGTCATATGGGCTATTTCTCCAGTTGTTCGGGAAATTGACAGCCGCATCGGCGGTCATCCCCCTGGGACTCCTTTTTTTGTCCTGTTCGCGCCCTGAAACAGTACATAGATACTGTGGGTTTTCGTAAGTCTGATGCTCTGTTTGTCTGTCATGGGGGGCACAGGAAGGGCTGTGCCTTGTCCAAACAGAGGCTCTCGCATTGGGTCGTTGATTGGGTTGCAACTGAATCTCGGTGAGTGCGGCGTCCTCATGACTTTGTTGGTATGGGTCATCCAGGTATTTCATACCGTCTCTGGCAGTCAGGAAGAATGAAATAGAACAAGAGTTACAAATGTAACTAAGGTTCTATGAATTCTGGATGACCGCCAGAGTTCCTTGTCACTCAGAATCTTGACGAGAAGATTCTGTAGGAGACGATCTCTGGGTGTCTGCCCCCTTTATCAGGTAGCTTACGTCACCCAGGTCACATGACTTTGTTGGTATTATGTCTCGATCTGCACATGCGTGTGATGCTTATGCAGGTATTTCATACCGTCTCTAGCGGTCATCCAGAATTCATAGAACCTTAGTTACATCTGTAACTCTCATTTTCTCCATAATAATTGCTACTTTTCTACTTCATACTCTTTTATTAT
>NW_020852840.1:0-952 GCF_000972845.2 Larimichthys crocea
AGCACACTTTTCCATCTCAGATGAGCTCAGAGAACTTTCTGGATGGCTTTGTCTGTAAAGTCTTAACGTGCATTCATAGCTGCAGTGATGAACTGTGTTTACAGACAACGGTTTTCTGAAGTGTTCAGAATGTAAGTTTTCATCCTTGCCCCGTACGCAAGTAGTAGGATCATCACAGGTGTTTCTAATGATACTAATTAAGGTGCCATTCCATTAATTGCTACAGAGCCTTTGCAGTGAACCAATGTGCAATGTGAATGGAACTGAACCTTAATTAGCAGAACTGGTAACACCTGTGTTTACCTGCTATTCTTTATAAAACATTTTATTTCTACGGTCACTTTACATTTTTTTAAAATATAGTTTTCTATTTGTATAAAACATTTTTATTTCTACAGCTACTTTTATATAGTTTATGTATAGATGTTTAGCATGGGTTAAGTTCTTATCACCATTATATATCCATTTTCTATGCAAATGTTTAATTCCTCTGCACATTTTTCAACTTTAAGAGTTTAATTCCTGCACATTTTTAATTCCTCTGTACATATTTAAATCCCATGCAAATGTTTATTTTCTCTGCAAATGTTTAATTTTGTTATAAATGCCTGTTCATATTTAAATTTAGATCTATCTCAGGTTAATTTAAACATATGGATACTGTGTTATAGGTAAATTCTAATGTATGTTCAACATGTATGTGCATGCTGCTACTGGATGCTTGAATTTTCTTCGGGACAAAGAAAGAAAGACAGAAAGAAAGAAAGAAAGAAAGAAAGAAAGAAAGAAAGTATCTATCTATCTATCTATCTATCTATCTATCTATCTATCTATCTATCTATCTATCTATCTATCCATCTATCTGCATTGAGAAACATTATTAAGCTATTTGCCAATGCAGTTTTTCACAAAGCGGCGAGCATCGCTGCATCCGTGCCAGTGATCACTTGTT
>NW_020852841.1:0-1506 GCF_000972845.2 Larimichthys crocea
ACTTGGCTTGTGTCCTGAGCAACATAAACATCCACTTAGACAGTCTAGACCAGGGGTGGGCAAACTTTTTGACTTGCGGGCCACATTGGGTTCTGAAATTTAACTTTTCAGCTGATTTTTTAAACATGTTCACTCATCAGACATTTGCAGGCCGAGGAGCCCCAAAAGTTATCGCGCCTTATTGGCAGGACCCAAGCCTGGCCATGTCTCTGCCAGACTAATAATGAACATGTCTTCACCAGTGTGCCAGAAGAAAGAAGACCTCGAGTTTTAAGACGACGCGATGTTTGAAACAAGCGGTATTAAAGAATATGAAGCAGCAGGTAGCAGCTAGCGGTACTAAGGCTAAAACATCACAGACACCTGTCACCTGTCGACCAATCAGAGTCAGGAGAATCGATTAGTACCGCCCACACAGCCTAACGGGCCGCATGCGGCCCGCGGGCCGTAGTTTGCCCATGTCTGGTCTAAACTCTGATAACTTTATGTCATTAATTCACTCCTTTGACCTCCAGCTGGTCCACAGTTGCCCTACTCACAAAGCTGGCAAAAACCTTGATTCTCACCCGAAACTGTGCCACAGATGCACTGGTGGTAACACCTCTCCACCTATCAGATCACTTTTTTATCCACTCTGTCAGAGCAACCCTCTGCTCCTCCATCGATGTTTACGTTCCGCCGTAACCTCCGTAACTTATCTCCAACTATTGTTACCTAATGATGTTGTTATAGTCCCTCTGCTCTACTCTGAACTCATGTCTGAGCAAGCTGTGTCCTTTATCCACGAGGCCTGCTCAACCAAACCAATCTCACCCATGGTTAGATGGTTACCCTTCAATCACTACGCACCAAACTCAGAGCTGCCGAAAGAAAATGGCTCAAATCCAAACTAGCCGATGACCTCAAAGGCTACCAGACACTTTTATCCTCTTTTTCAACCAGCGTCACTGCTGCAAAGACTGCTTTTTACAACGACAAAGTCAACAGCGTCACTGATACCTGGAAACTTTTCTCCACCTTCAAATTACTACTCAACCCTCCGCTTCCTCCTCCTCCTACTACCCTTACCGCTGATACCTTTGCATCATTCTTTACAGGCAAAGTTGCAGCAATCAGCAGCCAATTCTCTGACCA
Organism: Larimichthys crocea; assembly: GCF_000972845.2. Classification (NCBI taxonomy): domain Eukaryota; kingdom Metazoa; phylum Chordata; class Actinopteri; family Sciaenidae; genus Larimichthys; species Larimichthys crocea. The sequence goes on from NW_020852841.1 coordinate 1,135, forward strand.
GCTCATTCCCAAGCCGACTCCTAACACTGTGACATGTAGCAGTACTACTAGATGTCTCTCTCCAGCCCAGCTGGGTGGCACCGAATCAGCTGCTGCACTTTCGCAACCTAGCACAGTTGCTACCACCTCATTTTTTGGCATTTGACATGTAGCCGTCCTACTACAGGCTCGTTGGACCCTATACCAACAAACCTTCTTCAATATTCGCCCAACCATCATGCCAGCTATCACACGTGATAAATGAATCACTGATCTCCGGCACTTTTCCCATTGCATTCAAAGCAGCTCAAGTAACGCCTCTACTCAAGAAACCCTCTATCAACCGGGCTCAGGTCGAGAACTATCGTTCTGTCTCACTTCTTCCTTTTTTAT
>NW_020852842.1:0-625 GCF_000972845.2 Larimichthys crocea
CATGTTTATTATTTATTATTTATTATTTATTACAAAACACACATCATGAAGTCACTTATCCACACTGAGAGAGAAAACACAAAGCCCCGTGCAGAGAGGGAGGCTTTCAGTCACTAAATGTTATTTAAATGTTATTTAAATGTTATTTAAATGTTTCTGCAACACGCAGGTTATGTTCTTCAGATCTGTTTATATAAAGAAATTAGCAGCTGTCATATTTGTCTGTTTTTTTAAGTGTCTTTGTCCTATTCTGTGTTTTTATTTTTTTCTTCTATCTATCTATCTATCTATCTATCTATCTATCTATCTATCTGTCTGTCTGTCAGTCACATTGATTCACACTTCATGATGAAATCTGTTAAAGTTATTTATAAAAATCACTGTCAGGTTGTCTGGATCAGCGGCGTCCAAACTTTATTATTATTATTATTATTTTTTAAGCAAAATACCAAAATCAAATACAAACTCTCAAAGAGGACATTAATATCAGCAATACAGTGTTGAGTGCAAACAAACAGTTAGAGGAATCATTAAATAAATCTAATACAGGCAAATAAATCAAATACAGGCATACAAGTTCGACATAAACAGTGAAAGGTAAATTTAAATTTAAATATGATTTAGA
>NW_020852843.1:0-2847 GCF_000972845.2 Larimichthys crocea
CAGTCATAAACACATAGTAAATGTAGCATACGCATTAAAAACTTAACTACATCTAAAAATAAACATTTACTACATCATACAAGCATGCAGTGTGGGTGTGTTTTAGGCCAGACGCATGCACATATACTCAGTGAACCTGCTGCATAAAAAATCTTTCATGTTAAGACAAATTCATCTCCAGATCAGAATCCACTGTCTGAGGTCAGTATTGAACTGTTCGCCTCACTTGACTACTTCATAATGTAATGAAGTGAAAATGAAAAGAAAATTAGAAAAAGTATGAACAGCTGTTTTTTCAAAATGCTACTTGCTGTATTTGATCATCTTATATTGTTTCTTTTGCTTTTGAAAAAGTTAATCAGACACTGAGATGAATTTCACATCCGGGGTCACCAATGCAACGATGGCTTTGAATCAGCGGGACACATTACTGACGGCTGTTGGCAAGAATCTGACTGTTCTTGTCCTCGGGATCACCATCAACTACATCAATGCCACAATGGTCCACACATTCAACAAGCATCACGTGTGTGAAATGTGTATATTTTTCTATGTGGGTTTATTACTTCAGCAATCAAAGAAGGAAAGGAGGTGAACAATACGTATGAAGATGGAAACATCTCTCGCTTCCCTTTATGTTCTTTCTTTTCTGTCTGCTGTATTAATATTAGTGGGGGTTTCTTTTCTTTTTGGGGCTGCTGTTCTCCCTCCTGTCCTCCCTCGTTGTTCCTTCGTCCACAGGCGGCAGTCAATTTGGTAATCAGGGAGGGGTTGAAGAGGAGGACGAGGAAGGCCGTGTTTTTCGGACTCTGGGGCAGCAGCAGCAGCAGGGGAAGGTTTGCTTTTCTTTCTTTTGAGATGAGTTAACCCTTCTTTTTCCCTCTGTCCGTGATGGCAGGGTTTTCTTATTTTAGTTTGAGTTGGAGACCACCGGTAGTCCAGTTTGTCGTTTTGTGTTAGGCCTGTTTTTCCCTGGTTAGTGGGGAAGTGCAGGGTGTGACGGCCCACAGCGTGGCTGGCCCTGAGTTTCCCTCTTTTGTTTCTTTTGGTCGGGATCTCTTTTTGGTTCATTACTTTATGGGTTAAATTTGTTTTCCTTTTTCTTTTCTTCCCCAGTGCTAATGTATCAATTAAGAATCCTTTTCTTTTTGCAAACTTTGAAACTGTTGTGTGGCGTACTTCATATTTTGTTACATGTTACATCATATTAATGTTATGTACAGTCAACCTCACGCTGAAGTTATGTGAACATCATGTTATAACCAATTCATCCACTCAAAAATAAAATCTGTCACTAAATTCAATGGCACTGTCATAGTGATTTAAGGTGATGTTGAATACCAATGTAGAGATGTACAATATAATGCAACCCCAAGTTATGTTGCTCATTTCAGATCTTTAGGATGAACCCTCGCTTCATCCTTTTCATCCACCTGGTGTTCAACGACATGATCCAGCTCACAACCAGCATTTCCCTCTTCGTCTTTACATATACCTTCCACACCATCCATGTCTACCTCTGTTGTCTTTTCATCTTGCCGGCCATCTTCACCACACAGAACACCCCTCTGAATCTGGCTTTCATGGCAGCAGAGTGTTACATTGCTGTCTGCATCCCCCTCCGCTACAACAACATATGTACAGTCAAAAGAACATATATTGTTATTGGCATAATCTGGGCATTAAGTTCACTTTCTGTACTGCCAGATGTCTTCATTCTTTTGGCCACTGAACCTCTGGAGTTCTTTCATAGCAGAGTTTATTGCTCTAGGGATAGAGTGTTTAGGAGTGCCTACAGTGTAAAGAAAAGGGATGCATCCCACATATTGTTTCTGGTCGTGGTTTGGCTCACTCTGTTCTACACTTACTTCAGAATTTTGTTTGTAGCCAAAGCTGCTGATGCAGATGCTAAAAAGGCAAGAAACACGATCCTGCTTCATGGTTTTCAGATGCTGCTGTGTATGATGGTGTACGTGCAACCTATGTTAATTCAAAGTCTTGCATACGTGTTCCCAAGAGGGTTAAGTGCCATATACTTTGTTATGTTTATTATAAATCAAATCCTTCCTCGCTTTGCAAGTCCTATTGTTTACGGGCTACGAGATAAGATATTCAGGAAGTACTTCAAAAAGTATCTGTGTACAGTAACAATGAACGTCCATCCAAAGACAACACTGAAGATACTATGAAGAAATAACTCACAGACTACTCACTGAAACTAATAAAACACAATTAGAAATGTTAAATTTGAACTGAGTGTGCATAATGTGTAATGTAATCTGCTCAGAGGGAGACTGATCTTTACACTGGCCTCACAAGGAAATGTAACCTGAGCACAGGTGATCATTATGTATAGCTTGATGTAGCGACCCCAACCTGTCCTGTTTAAAGCTGTTGTCTGAGCCTGTAGTTTAATAAATTGAATTGCTAACTGGTAAAACTCACCCCTGCATGTATTTTGACAATAAAATATTAAAGTCCCTCAATCACTGACTTTTCTTTAAGTGTGTAATGTAATGTGTTAGATTGATAGATGACTTTATTCATCCCCAAAGGGAAATTAGCTTGTCTTATTAGTCCGGTATTTGAATACAATAAAAATACAATAGAATAAAGAGACTTCATTTAAACTTTAAAATGTAGGTACTCTTGCCTTCTCTTCAGGGATTCACTTCACTCATCGACAGCTTTTACCGTTTTTAAACTATCAAGGCTTAAAGTTGAGCAGGTTTTTACTCAGATTTCTGGGTTTATAATGGGTGTGTATTGCACGGAATGTTTGAGCTAGAGTGGATGACATCATCAGCTAGAGTGAGGAGCAGCGAGAAAAATCAGTGAAAAAATAAA
>NW_020852844.1:0-511 GCF_000972845.2 Larimichthys crocea
CTCTCACACATATACATATATTCTCATTTCACATACATATACTCTAATTTCACATACATATATTCTTAATATATGTATGTGAAAGGAGAATGTATGTATATAAGAGTGAGAGTATATGTATATGAGTGAGAATATATGTATATAAGAGTGAGAATATAAGAGTGAGAATATATATGGTAGTGAGAATAAGTGTGTATATAAGAGTAAGAATGTTTGTATATAAGAGATTGTGAGAGTGAGAGATTATATGTATATAAGAGTGAGAATATATGTATATAAGAGTGAGAGTATATGTATATAAGAGTGAGTATATGTATATAAGAGTGAGAGTATATGTATATGAGAGTGAGAATATAAGAGTGAGAATATATATGGGAGTGAGAATATATGTATGTTAGAGTGAGAATATATATGAGAGTGAGAATATATGTATGTTAGAATGAGAATATATGTATGTTAGAGTGAGAATATATATGAGAGTGAGAATATATGTATGTTAGAGTGAGAATAT
>NW_020852845.1:0-677 GCF_000972845.2 Larimichthys crocea
TCAACGTGTTCTATCTTCTTCTAAACACACTCCTGCTTCGTCTACTTCTGCCTCCAAACAAACTGTCAAGTATCTAATGTCACTGATATATTTAGATTTTCTTTATAAAAATAAAAACTATTTTTCCTCTGCAGCTGACTGGACAAATGTAGATTTGCAGCCTGCTGTTTGTTAATAACTAATAAAACAGAAGAACATATTCATGGTCACCAAAATAAATCTTATTGTTTTCCTGATTTAAACACAAAAGTCCAGAAACAGAAAAAAAAGGAAAGTTTCCATTCACACAGAATGAAAATGACAGAGCAGATCCTCCGCCAGGACAAACATGGGACACTTTGACAAGTTTAACAAGTCTGTAGTGAGTGTTAAGTGTAGCCTGCAGAAAATAAAGATTTAAATAAGACAGACGAAAAAAAACCCACAGAGAAAAACCCACAGAGAAAAAACACGTCTGTAAGGGAAACAAACAAAGAATAACTTTACAAACTGAAACAAAGTACGCAGAGGAAGGATAACAGGCTTCATATATGTCTTTGTGTGTGTGAGTAGGCCTGTGTTGAAAAAATCGATTTTCCGATTCTGAATCGATTTGCATATTAAATCCTTAAGATTGATCCGTACATCCAAAGATCGATTTAATTAAATAAAAATTTAATACATTTTCCCCCGGTGAA
>NW_020852846.1:0-575 GCF_000972845.2 Larimichthys crocea
CTCACAGCACTTTTTAAAGACGTTCCGCATGTTGGCTGTGAGAACAAGCAAAGCCACATGCACTTACTGACATGTACATGTGGGATGTTTCTCAGACCTTTGACCAACCCAATCAAAGCGGTTTACTCAGAACAGACCTGAGCTTCAACAGGATGTGTAACTAGGTTAACTTTGCAAAGAGGAAAAGACACAAGATGTTTTAGCATTCTAATCTGTACTTTATTTTGTTTTTCTGTCTAGTTAATCTGTTCATTCAAAGAACAAAAAAATGAACGTCAACCCTTTCATCATTAATCAGACAAACTTCACAGTTCAGAGTCCTGCTCTTGCCAAAACAACCAGGGCAGGACCATGGATTGATGAGCTCCTCCCCCTCTGACATCAACATCCAATCAAAAGGACCAAGCTGCAAAAAAGTGTGATAACCTATCATGACCTTTAACTAGTCCTATTCTTTTAAATTGCTCAGTCATTAATAATAATGGTAAAAATGTATATACTGTTATGTCCTTCCACTTGCTTTTGTAAAAACAGTCAAGTGCAGCTTCCCAAGGCTACAACAAAGAGTGAGAAAA
>NW_020852847.1:0-701 GCF_000972845.2 Larimichthys crocea
AAAAACGACCCACTCAATGAATGTCAACAGCAATAGTCCAACGCTTCTACATGTGACTGCACGAAAACATCAGTCTTGTCCACTTTTCCTTAGGATGTCGGAGAGAGATGGAGAGGTGTTGTTTGTCTTCTGTGTGGAAGAATCTCTCAACCAGAAAAATATCAGAGCAGGAAAAAAAAAACAAATATCCCAGATACTTAGTTTGGCTCTCGGTGCCTTGAAGGAAAGAGAATATATCTTAGAAAAGATAAAATAGAAACTGTCCAGTGACTTGACATAAATATGTTTTTTTTTTTTTTTTGTCAGAGATCAGTCTGTGTGTCCCGATCAGTCGCAAGTCTCCACTTCAGCCTTAATTAACCTGCTCCCGTACGTCTCTGTTGGTATGCAGCGCGTCTCGTCGCTCCGCACTCAGCGAGTCGCAGGGAACAGCACTGGATGCGAGACGCACAAGAAAGAGCATGATTGACAGTTCAAGGAGAGCCCCTTTCCCAATCACCGGTCCCAAGGAAGGAGGCGGGATTTACGATTGCACCGATGTCCCGCTCGGAGAGGCCGACCAAGGAACCTCACCGCCCAATCGCATGCGCGCACTGGGCGGGCAAAGCGCCATGCGAAGCGCGGCGCGGCGATAATGCAATGTGATTTATAGCCAGTTCGGTGTTGCTGCAGTACTCAGAGAAAACAGTCCACAGGGGGAC
>NW_020852848.1:0-1872 GCF_000972845.2 Larimichthys crocea
CGTGACTCGTCGCAACAGGGACTGGGTCACCAAAAGCCCATGTGGACTGTAATTCCTCGCGCTTCGGATGCGTGCACCACCCGGGGCGGGTTAAAGAATATGCGGGGACGTAGTCCTCCTGTGGACGCCTCCGCAGTAAACGGTCCTAGTAAGCGAGACCCTCGAACGTAAGTCTCACTCGGGTGGAGGTCCCCCCAGACCTGTCCGAAAACATAACCTGGAACGTAGTGCCTCTGTGACGTCCCCGCCGCCGGGTCCGAAAATCAACCTGGGACGTAGTCTCCTTGTGACGTTCCCTGCAGAACGGTCTAAAACCTGACGTCGCTCCTATGTGACGGCTCTCCACACGCGGTCTAAAAAACGCTGGAACTAGTCTCTCTGCTGGTTACGTCCTCCACAGACGTCCGAAAACCTGGACGATATACCCATGTGACGTCCCCTGCAGACTGTCCCTAAAAAACCCTGGACGTAGGTCATGTGACGTCTTTCCGCAGACTGTCCCCAAAACTGGACGTATCCCTCTGTGACGTCCCCGGGCCAGGAACCCTGTCTAAACGCTGGGACGTAGTCCTCTGTACTCCCCAACAGACCCTGGGTCTAAAACCTGGACGTAAGTCCTGTGACTGTCCCCGCGAGACTGTCTAAAAAAAACCTGTGACGTATGTGCCCTGTGACTCGCCGGCAGACTGTCCGTAAAAACCTGGACGTGTCCTTGTTGACTACCTCCACAGACTGTCCAAAACCTTGAGTAGTCCCTCTGTGACGTCCCCCACAGACGGTCTAAACCCGGACGTAGTACCCTCCTGTGACGTCCCCCCCCGCAGAAACTGTCTTAAAACCAAAACCGTTGACGTACTCCTTTTGACGTGCCCTCCGCAGACCGTCCTCAACAACCTGGACCGTGAGTCTCTGTGGACGTCCCCTGCAGACTGTCTAAATACCTGACGTAGTCCCCTCTGTGACTCCCCCACAGGACTGTTCTAAAACCTGGACGTAGTCTGGTGACGTCCCCACATGACTGTCCCTAAAACCTGGACGTAGTCTCTGTGACGTCCCCCCCGCAGACTGGTTTAAACCTCTGGACCGTATCTCTGCTGACGTCCTCCCGCCAGAACTGTCTCCAAACCGGGACGTATGTCTCTGTTGACCTCCCCTCCCCGGCCCGCAGACTGTCCTAAATACCTGGACGTAGTCTCTGTGACGTCCCCTCCACGTCGTGATCGGTGTGATCGTGTCATGTGATGTCTTGACTCATAAATGACTCATTTATAAACTTGATAAACTTTATTGTATTTCTGTGACTTCTCTCGGAGCCATCATCTTCCTGACGATCATCCTTCTGGTCGTCGTGGTTCAGGTTTCTTCTGTACAGATATTTTTCATTTTTATAAAAACTCAACATTATCACTGCTATCTTTTCTTCAATACACCTAAAATATGAGACGTATCTGTTTCACAGTTAGTGTCGGTTCAGCTCACCTGCACTCATATCAGGCTACAGGAGTCTCATGTTTTACCTTTAAGACTCAAGTTTTATCGATCGCCTTCGTCATCCCACTTCAGATAGAAAACCTCCTGCACATTTACCAGAAGGTCCAAAGTGCAGACGGACCGAGCTTTGAGAATCAGATTTCCTCGACTTCTTGTTCTTGACTCCGTCTGCTATTTAACACCTCGGACCTTTTGACTCTCCCTGTGGTCTAACAACACAGAGGATTGATTACTGAGAGCGAGCGACGGAGAGACAAGGCAGAAAACACACGAAGACGGGTTTATCTTCAGTGGACGCTGATCAAGCTGACAGGAAGTGACAGCCTAAACAATACGGCTAACTTTCAAAATAAAACATCCTGGACGTAGTCTCCGTGACGT
>NW_020852849.1:0-4603 GCF_000972845.2 Larimichthys crocea
GTCATTGCTAATAGGACAGGGAGTTTGATTGAAATCATATCATTCCAGCGTACTTCACCTTAATCAGAAACCTTTTTTTAGGTTCATTGAGATCCACCTGTCCGGGTGCACAGGGCCTTTCAAGTCCAAGGTGAGCTTTTCATTATTTTGCTGAATCATAGGTTACACTAGTTTCACACTGGCCCTAAACATTAGCTTTCGACCCAAATGGACTGACTGTCTACAAGCGGATTATACTGCTTTCCTTTACATGTTTACTTTTATATTTTTTGGCAGTTCTGCTTTTATTTAACAGGACAGAGAAGACAGAAAAAAAGACAAAGCCATATATCCCAACTGAGTTGTTGTTCTTGTTAAGTAAAGGCGATGTGATAGCTTGGGTTTGTTGAGTGGGTTTTATGATCGCCCCCCGCGGTACCAATGCATAATCGTGTTGTTACTGGCAGAGGACCGTGGTCAGTATGCTCCCAGTTAGAGACGCAGGTTCGAGCAAAGTTTCACTTCCTTTCAGAGAGCTGGTTAAAGGGCAAGCCAACACAATGTGGTTGGGATATGGCTGTACGAAGAAAATCCTACCCAAAAGTCTGTAGCAGTCGTTAAAGAGGAAGTGTAAGTAATCAATATGTTGATGTGTACACCTAAAAAAAGTATGATTAGCATTTTCTACAGTGACGCGCAAAGACAAAAGAGCCCACTTATATATGCTGTGTGGCCGCCATTTCAGATCTCCACATCGTCCACTGCTTTGACCCGCCCACTCTGCCTGTCAGTCACATCAGCCAGGCAGAGGGAGAGCGCAGTTTACAGAGTTGAGGGGGCCGTTTTAAACCATCCATCTGTACAACTCACTTTCACTTCTCTTCCGAGAGCGTGAAAGGCAGCAGCAGAGCGACTCTCTCACAGTATCACAGGCACCACATTCAACTGGAGGCGTTTAGAGTTTCTGACTGCATATTTTTATCTGACCCGGGTTGTTGAAACCATGTGAACCTGTGAGGAAAACCACAAAATAAAATAACAACAAGTGATTAACATCCAGTACTGTATGTAACAGTCCCGGACACCCTCCACAATAACAGTGACAGGGAACACCTGACATTATAATGCAGTCCAGTACCACACCACAAACTCACAGCAGGAGTTTCTACCTAATAAAGTCACTGACTTGAACAGGTGACCAGAGAATGAAAATACATCTGTCGGTCTATCTAGAGGCAACAAACATGTCATAACCATGTGGTAGATCAATGTGTTTGGTTTGGGGCCTTAATCCATGGGTCCCAACGTTTATTTTTGCACCACACGTCAGAAATTTTTTTCGACACAGAAAAGTACACAACTGGAAATCTGTCATATACTTTGATGTTACTTTGTGTCCTGTTTTGTACGCACACAGAGATAAGACACTCACAGTCACCACTGACAAACAAATGATGGAGGAAACTTCAGCATTGTTCCTTGTGTGGTCTCGGTCTTAACCTAAAGCTTGAATCTACACATAACAAGCGCGCTTCTCTCTTTCTCACCTCTGTTTTAGCCTCAGGAAAGCTGCAGCTGACTGCTGCTATGTACTGTGTGTTTTAAAAACATGATTAGTATATGATAGTACATTTATATTATTAATATTCAACAATAGGAGTTGAAGATAAACGTATGCTTGAACACACACCCAGTCACACTATATTATATTATTGTTTATATATTTTCATGCAGGTTGCTCCTTTTCATTGGTAGTTACTGTTAGAGGGGAGGTGCTAAGATTACATGCCACAAGTCTGGTCTTTTTGGCAAAGCAGGAGATGAAACTGTGATCCTAAATGAACTTACACTGATTAGTCTGTAATAGATTTTACAGACTTGCAGAATTTTGGGTCCAATGCATCCTTTGTGGCATTAATGACTTGCAGCCTTTAGCCCGATGAAATCAATACATTTACAATTAAATCAACCATCTTTTGGTTTTCAAATCTTGAAAAAACATAATCACAGACACTTATTGGGTACTTTGAATGAAGCAACATTACCATCAAGAACTAAACTTAGCTGGAAACTGTTGTAGCTCCCTACCCTCACTACGTAGCCTGTTAAGCTCATAGTCGGTCTGTCTGAGTAAACAACCTCAATTGACCGCCCACAGTAGCTGTCTGTGAGTGGAGCCTTTGGGCATGTGTTTCCGCTTGTTCTAAGGATAGATAGGCAGAAAACCTTTACAAAAATGTGTAAGATTGAAATTATCTTTAGCTCAAAATTGAGCTCATTACCGCTGAAACTCTTGTATCTTTACTTTTAAAAAACGCAACAGATAAAGACACAACAGTCCACCACTGACAAACAATGATGAGGAACTTCCCATTGGTTGTGGGGTTGTTTTCGGTCTTAACTAAGTGTGAATCACAACAGCGCTCTTCTCGCTTTCTCACTCTCTGTTTTAGCCTCGGGAACTGCACTTGACTGCTGTATGGTACTGTATGGTTGTAAAACATGATAGTATTAATTAGATTCAGTTATATTATTTAATATTCAACAAATTGCAAGAGTTGAGTAAACAGGATGCGGATTGAACACACACGATCATTGTGTTTGATATTTTATGCAGGTTGCTTCGTTTCATTGTAGTTTCTGTTAGAGGGGGAGTGCTAATCATTCACTGGCCCATCCGGTTCTTTTGGTCAAAATAGAGTTTGAACTTGATCCTTAATGAAGTGAATATTTTATTACTGCCTGCAGAATTGTGGACAAATGCAATCATCACTTGTGGCGAGTGATGGACTGCAACCGGTACATAGAATCAATACATTTTAAATTAATCAAACCAATCTTATGGTATTTCAATACATTTAACACATAATCTACAGACTGAGTTTTTCTTTGAAGAGCACTATAACAGTCAAGAACTAAAGTGACCTGAAACCTGTTGTAGCTCCTCCCTCACTACATATCCTGATTGAAGCTCCTAGCAGGTCTGGTTTCCTGAGTAAACAACCCTTGATTGTTTGGTCAAGGGTGGAGAAATGGCCGCCACAGCACTTGACTGTCAGGGCATGTCAACATGTGCCCTTGCTTGTTGTCACGACAGACATGTTTGAGGACCTTACAAAGGGTGTAGACCAGCAGACAGAGGAGTTTATCGTTACTTTTATCGTAACATTGAATAGCATATTGTTTAGAAAGAGCAAGATTTTGTTTCTAATAAAATTGTGTCTACAACATAAAATACTTTTTAATTTTTATGTGAGTAGCCACCAAAAACCAGACCCATCAATCCCTCTCTATGGGCAGAGCAGGGCCTGTGCACCCTGACATATTGTCTCAGTTTGTTAAAGTTACTAAATGTTCACATAGTTTGCACATTCTCCCAATAAAAAAAAATGAATCCATTGTTGTTGAATTGTTTTTTTGAGTCATGCTTCTGTCTACAGTTGTGGGATGTTGTGGTGGACACATAGACAACGCTTCACTGTCACTTCAAACCACTGTTTGTCTCACTGCTCCTCTCTCTCTCTCTGTCTCAACCAAGTGGCAACCTCAGTGGCTGTGAAGTGAAGCCAACCTGGAAGTGCCAAAAACTGAACATGACAGAACAAGTCGGTCTCCAGAAGGCCCCATATTAAAATGTTCAACTTCACAACAGAAATAAACATGTTTACAGTCTCGTACAAAAAACTGTTTTAAGAGTGTCGGTTAGCTCACTTGGTAGAGCATCCGCCCCATGTACAAAGGCTCAGTCATTGCTGCAGCAGCCGACCTGTGGCCCTTTGCCACATGTCATTTCCCAACTCTTTCTCCCCACATTCATGTCACTCTTCAGCTGTCTCTGTCAAATAAAAGCTTGAAAAGGCCAAAAACTAAGGCTGACTCTTGATATAACTCATCCATAAATCATCTGTAATGTAATGGTCATGTGGTTCACCCAGGACAAATCACCAGTTCATCACAGGCCTTACAAGTAACAATAACTTCTTTGGCACAGATTTTTATTAACATATTTACATATAATTTCACAAACTGTAAACTTATTACACTGTTTTAACCTCCTGAGATTTTGCTTAGCTGTACAACGTTTACTGAGATGTTCAATCAAACAAACTTCCAAGACATCCAACATGCATCACACTCAAATGCATTAGAAAACTTAATACTAAAATGCAAACAATAACTAAACAATAATGTAAGATGTGATGCACAGTGCTACAGGCTATTAACAAAAACATCAAACTATTAAATGTGGTGATTTTTGCATCATATTTGATTTCCTTGTTGCAACTCTTTTGACAAAACATATTAATATTTTGCATTTACATCCTTTACGTTATCCAGATTATATTATGTGGTTTATTTCTGAGGTCAAATGTCAGCGCCAGTGCTGCTGAAACAATGTATTTCCCACCCAGTGTGGTTCATCAAAGTTATATGAGTATCAATAATCAAATCCAGTGTATATATTTGTAAAAAAAAAAGGCCGTGACATCACTGTAGATGCTCTCTTCCCCTGCTGTTGCTCTTCCTCTTCCTGCCTTGCCAGCTTTCCTCCAGGCAAAGTTTGGTGTAATAAACCAAAGTGTCCTCATTTCTCTGAATAAATAAAAGTGCAAACATGCAAATA
>NW_020852850.1:0-817 GCF_000972845.2 Larimichthys crocea
AAAAAAAAAAGGAAACTTCTAAATTGTATAAAACAGTGTCACTATCAGCTGACCTGCTGATAGTGACACTGCTCGCCATTGACAGTGTGACCCACGCAGAGTGGGACGTGTCCACTGTGTGATTTACACTGAGGTGCATGTACTGGCATTCAGCACAGTTGTCATGTGTGCTAATGTGGACTCACACACTTGTTGTCCATGCTTGTCTGTAGTAATAACAGCTGCAATCTTGTTTCCACTGTTTTGTGTCTTTCAGGGAGTATCCAGAAAGAACATTTGATCTGGTTCTACAGGTGGCATGTCCAACATCTGAAAATGAGGGTAGGTGCTGAGACTATTTACATTAATGATGTGCTAATAGTGTCAGTCTGTCGTCTGCTTGGTGTAGGCAAGTAAAACAGACCTTCTTTTTTTAAACCCTTTAAGTGGCATGCATAATTAACAGGGCTCGAGTTATAAATGGATTTATTAATAATTATGACAGAAAGTCTACAATAGTATTGATGGATTCATCATCAATCATCTTTTAAGCCAGGCATGGCCTAAATGAATCAATTCCATTATCATAAATAAAGTATCTTTGACTTTAGACAAAACAAAATATTTGAAGACATCAAGACTGAAGTGTGATGGGCATTTTTTGCTGTTTTCTGACATTTTACAGACCAAAACATCAATTGCTTAATTTATTAATTAATAAAGCCACAAAGTAATAGTCATATCTAAGGGTGCTGATACAGTGAATTGTGAGTAATTTTAGTTGCCAGTCATTAATTTACATAATGTTTCTCAGGAAGAATGCAGAAACATTCTTGGT
>NW_020852851.1:0-245 GCF_000972845.2 Larimichthys crocea
ATGAACGACGAGAGACTAATTGTTGTGGAACAACACACAATAATTTATGACACAACAGATGCTTTTTATAATCTCTTCCATGTTGTGATCTTGTGTGAATACGGCCGGCTCATTACGCTGCCAAGACACGCCCAGTGTGAGTTGACGCAGGGCAGAGGATGCAGCTAAAACACGGCGCAGCCTTTACTAATCTAATAGAAGGGTCTACTTGAATCATCATACTGATGTTGTTTTTTGCATCAAAG
>NW_020852851.1:255-981 GCF_000972845.2 Larimichthys crocea
TTTTTAACACTTCGCATTGGCTTCATTTCCAGGCACCAGAGGTTGCCGAACATTTACTTGACTCCAGAGTAACTGACAACATGTCAAAGAACCAGCACCACTACACTGATCCACTCCTACGCGGACTAGATAAAGTTTATTTCACTGCTTCTCAACAGCGGCCAGTAAGGAAGGGTTGATACAGATTGTCCATGAGCTTCAGACTTGAAAGCTGCAAGTTTGCCCAGGTGTTATGTTGTTTTATTGATTATTCTGTAGCTCTAGGTTAGCCTGTTTAATTTGGCATTAGCATTTTTCTGGGAACTAACATACAACATAATAAATATAATATATAAATTGATATACTATGATGCTAATATTGGGTGAGAGTCAAGTGAAACTATGTAAATGTTAAGCTTCGTTTGAAACCAACTAAATAACCAGAGCTAACTTTTTTTTCAAGTTGCTCTTTTATGAAATACTAGCTCAGGATATTTGGTCACTGTAATTGCCGTGGGTGTGAATGTGAGCGTGAGTGGTTGTTTGTCTCTATGTGTCAGCCTTGTGATATACTGGGGACTTGTTCAGGGTTCTGCTGGGATTTGATCCAACCCCCCTGCAACCCTAATTAGAATAAGTGGTTACAGAAAATGGAAATGCTCATTAAGGCTAGCAGGTAGAGCACTGTGCCAATGTTGTTAATCTATATATATCTAATTACCTGGGTGGCCATTTTTCTGTGTTTTG
>NW_020852852.1:0-619 GCF_000972845.2 Larimichthys crocea
AATAGGGGTTGTACTTGGGGTCACCGTTCCCATCAAACTCAATCCTCATGTTTAAAAGTGTAAAGTTTGACTTCTTCAGTTCTTCCAGAACCTGATGTGAGTACACAAAGTCAAACAATCACCAACTATTTTGATAAACCCTGAAGTAATTTTTCATGCAGATTTGCTGCCATCAAAGAAATTTGGTGTTCCCTCTTTTATATCATACTAAATATATTTGGACTTTAAACTGACAATACAAGATATTTAAAGACATCACCTTGGACTTTGTGATCTTTGAAAGACCAAATGATTTTAGAAAAGAATGAACAGAATAATTAATAATGAAAATAATTGTGAGTTGCATCCCTAAAATATTCATGTAAAGATATGAAATGTAGCTTCATTCCCTCCTTTAGAGGATTTAAGAAGTGGTGAGATCATAGACTACCTTTTGAGTTCTCTTCAAATGCAAATGTTTTGTCAGTCCAAACCACACAGTCATCGTGATGATAATTTTAAACCTAAAAAAAATCTCTATGAGAGAATGAATTGTTGCTACATTACATTAAATGCAATAGCGGTGTCTGGATATATTGACTGATTTCTACTATATGTATGACAGTTAAAAGCTTTGAAG
>NW_020852853.1:0-67212 GCF_000972845.2 Larimichthys crocea
GAGAGAGATACTAGAAGGGGACTTCTCACCTCCACCTGGGTGGAGCATGGCAGCCATTTTGTTCCAGAACACTCACCACATAGGGTGACAGTAGAATGGTGCTAAGGGTCCCAAGATAAGCCAACGGCGGGTGGGCTTGATCTGTTGAGGACGCAGAGGGAAGACTGCCCCCTGCTGGGCCCACCACCACTTTCAGCCAGCATCTGAGAGCTCTAGTACCTCAGGACCCAGCATGGGGCAAGCATCAGGACCTAGCATGAGAACAGCAGCTTGATTGACATCTCTGTCACATCTGTCTGACAGCTGTTTCACTGCAGCTCGGACTCTAAGCTGTTTGGGTCCGCCGGAATGGACGCACCTCCTGGTTCTGTGTCTGCGGTCTTCCCTATGTGGTAGGACTCGGGGGAGGCGGTGTGAGCGTGACTGTCCAGCGGCAGGCAGTGTGAAGTGTTGGAAAACGCTGCAGCGAGTCAACTGTGTGACACGCTGTCCTAAGATCACTTCCCCCAACTGGAGCAGCTTCACCTTGTCCCCTGTGAGTACACAACTCAACTAACGATCTTCTGACTTTGTATATACTCATTTTTATATTATATATACATAAATATAACACTTATATTATAGATAATTTTCAAATAGCACACTTTTTGTGATTCACAGGATGTAGTTTGTTTTTCTGGTGAAATATTGTATGTTTTTTAAAATCATTGAAAATTCAACACAGGGTCAAAAAAAATTACATTAACATGACATGTAGAAATCTGTCCATGTGGAAAATTTGTACAAATGATTAACACACACTCACCAGACACACACACCACACAACACATCACACACACACCACACACACACCCCACACACCAGGTATGAATTACATCGTTTATATAGATAGCTACTCAACTTACTAAACTTAATGTGAAGCAAGTAATAAGATTTATTGTAATAGTACAATTACCTCAAAATGGACTGCATTCATTTCTGCTGTGGGGTTTCTATGCAAACTTAATTGCTTTTAAAAATTAATATATGAAGCATGACCTGTTACTACTACACTACTTTGTAGTGGAAGCCACATTGAGTTTTTTTACTTTATAAATTTTATTACTTGTTTCACATTTAAGTTTATTAGTTCATTTTATATTAAACATACGTAATTCAAAAAGGGATGGAAAGTCCGCATTTGCGGCCTTAAAGTCTTTTTTGAGTGTATTTTACAGAAATCCACAAAAATTTTTAGATTATTTATTATGGTTAAAAATAGTTGTTTTCTATCTTTGAAACAGAGGTAATTACAGAGTTTAGTTTTAAAGATTTTTTAGGATGTTAAACGAGGATCAAACCTCTTGAAATAACAGTTTTTAAAAATCACAGTTTGGATTAAAGTTAAATTAATCAGGAGTTTTATATAAGTCAAATAAAGCATCGACACACACCATGAGAAACTGTTTCCTGTGACATTTTGATTTCAAACATCAAAGCACAAAGTAGTTACAGCTAAATTTAATATAATGAAATCCAAACAGCTCTGAGCGAGTGGCTGATGTTTCTGTATAATTTTATAGTAATCTACTGGTATGTAAAGTTAAGAAAACAATAAAACAGTACTAAAATAAAGTACAAACAGTTTAAACGACTGAAAAACAAATTATATTTTAATATATAGATTTTCTTTAATTTGTTTCATTCTGTAAAACAAATAGAAAGTTTTGAAATAACTAGACATCTATTATTTGAAAAAATCAGAAAATACAACAAGCTTATAAGACATCAACAGGAGAAACACAAATGGTTCCTTCTAAACTCTTTTTTTTAAACTTTTAAATTCAATCAGTTGAATTTTGTTTTTGTTTTGTTGTTGTGTTTTCTCGATTCCTCGTCATCAACACGAACTGGAAGGCACAAACAATTAAAGACAATAAAATATTTAAAAAATAAATGAACATATGTATTTCCAGCTTTACTTTGATGCTGAAATATTTTTCTGTCAGGAAGTGAGAAATTTGTAACCTTGATTTCATCACAATGGAGACATCAAGAAAAGTGAAGTAATTATATGCACATAAAACCAAAAATACGTTCAGTTGTTTTATGGAATTATAGAATGATGACATGTTTACTCATTGATTCTTTCTCAGTATAAGTTAACCAATCCTAACTAAATGAAATAAAAAAAAATGTGATAGCTTGTCGAGTGACATTAATATAGTTTTTATTAAAGGCTGAGTAAGGTCAGTCACATTTGTTCTGTTTGAAGTGTCACTTCAGACTTTAATATTTTGATTATGAACAAGTAAACTGCAGTACTATCAAACAGCCCCAAAAGTTCTTCATTAAAAAATACTACTAAAATAAAAAAAACCTGATAAGGATACAAAAACAAACCAGATGACACTAAAAAAAAACAAATTATGCTAGGGATGACTCTATCTCGAGTTTGGAGCTGAAGCAGCTCCAGAATATTGGGATGTGATCCACCTGCCGTCTCCTCTCCTGTACAGTTTACTTCAACATCATCCCCCATCCATTAGTCTGACCTTTATTGTTTCTAGTGGATTGAAAACTTTTGTTGAGATTTTGAAACATTTTTTTGTTTTCTTCAATCTTTATTTTAATGTAATATTTCCCATTTCTACATAATTTATTAAAGAAATATACATTATTATTTTTCAAAATCCATACATTTCCAGAAGCGTTTCAGTCAACCAGAGCCTGGATTGTGAACCTGGGTTCCTGATGATTCCAGGTAGTTAACTAAATGTCCGTTTCATTCCACTTGATTGAATTAATGAAGTAATTCAAAAAGATTACGTGGAGACTCTGGAAGCTTGATTGGTCAGCTCTTAGCTGTGATTGAGTTAAATGAACCAGTTCACATGTTTTTTGGGCCTTTCATTTCTTCCTCTGGCTCAGACTCGTCACTCTCCCTGAACAAAAGGATTATTTATTGTTTTAATTACTATCTTATCCCTGAAGATGGAGATGGGGGTGGATGGGTGGGACCTTCATAATCATCACAAGCTGAATCAGCAGGTTGGAAATCCACTTGAAGCCCAAGGTGTCTGAAACATGTTGACCTGAACCTCCCATCCAGACCTTTTGTGATCGCTCTAACCGGACAGTGTAACACCTCAGAGTGCCAATCTCTGCTTCCACAACTTCACAGCAGCATGAGGTGGGAGGGTGGGTGGAGGTCGGTGGGGGGCATCGACCCCCTGCGACCCGCTGTTTGTGGTCATGCCAGGGCGATTGTTAGGCTTCCCCACAGCGGCTGTCAACCACCTAAAATGACTATAAATGATACCTGCTGCCAAGAAATGTGAGGACCTCCATGATGGAGAGAAACAACAGAACAGATGGCTCAACTAAAAACACCTGCGATCATGGTCTGCGGACATTTCAGCATTCTAACCTAAAAAATAAAACTTACTTGTTAGAGTTTAAAGTATGCTTTATTTACAGGATCTTTCGTATTTTCTTTATTTATTCAGTCTGTTTAGTTTACCAACAACAAGTGCACCAGTTTAACGTGTAGCAAAAAAACATATACAAAAACAAAAAAGGAACTAAACAGTTGAATCAATAAAACTCAACTTAACAATGAAAACTACAAACTGAATATCACATGTACATCACTCTGTCACTCACGTTCACATTGGTACTCGTTATTCTCTCTTTAATCTCTCGCCTGATGGACAAAAGAGTATACTTAAATAGTAAATTCACCTGGTGTTACCTCTCTGGCTGTACCATTGACCATTGACCAAAAACTTCCAAATTTTTAGTTAGTTTCAGTTTACAGTTTATATTCACACCGTTGTCAGTAAAAGAATCTGTACCGTTTATTTTAACCATTAACAACATTTTCAACCATACATAAATGAAATAACAATAAACCTAACTCATACATCTATACATACTAATTCCCTAACCCCCCAATACTGGACTAGTCCAATGACCAGTCAACCCAATCATGTCAGCTAGAGTTAAATACAAGGAAGTGTTGCAGCACTTCTTCCTTTTGTCTCTGTACCACTTGGTGAGTATGGAATGTACAAATGAAGTGTTAATTTAACTTATGACAGGAATAAATTAATAAGTAAAACTAAATTTAGCAATAATTGATTTTGGGAATTTTTTTTTTCATTAATTTTAAAAACGCAAACATAATACAAAACACAAACAACCTGAGCAAATTGTTCACCCACTTTGTCACCACACAACGTGCAGATATAATATAATAATAATAAATATGTTTTTTAAATTATTACTGATATCATAATTAAGAATCACTATTATACTAATACTATAGAAACATTCCTGTGTTCTTTCACTTTAATGTTTAATTTCTATGACTTAATAGACACTGCTGTTGTTAATTGCCCCCTGGATTCAATTAGTTTTTATCTTGGACATGTAATACAAATATATAATTATATGAATTTATTAATTATTATAATTAATCTGCAGAGTAACCTCCTCTTGTCTTTCGACATCGGATGCAAACATTCCTGTCCCTGCCTACCAGCCCCTCCTCATTTAAAGGCCTGTCGTCTCTGCGTTAACTGTGGTTGGCTGGATGAGAATCCTGATGGAGATTCCTGTCTTCCTTTGAGTCACCTGATTGGCACTGCCGGCTCTGACATCTGGCCCTCAACAACATCAGCTACTACCCCTGACCGAGCGGTTGCTGACCTTCACACAACTGCTGTGGTGCTGTGAGTGGATGACTTTTTAAAAACACAGATGACCCGTCATCCGGACCAGCATCCCAGACTTGATCTTATAAACCTAGACTACGAACTAAACTAATGGACTATAAAATTGACTGAACACACCTTTGTGTTTTCTTTTCTGCAAATGTGAAAACTTTTTGTTAACTTCATATTAACCATTGGTTCATTGTGGAGTTTGTTCTTCTCCTCTCAGACTGCTAATTTTAGCTTCATCAACCCAAACCATCATCTAACACTGAAAAGGAACAATGTTTAAATATTCTGTATTCTTTTATTAACTCAATTTTGGTTTAATAAAACTGACATTAAAATAAGACTTGACATAAAATTGTTTAAATTGAATGATAGGTAATTTTTGTGAAATTTCAATGAATCATGCCAGTAGTGTAACCTCGGATCATGAGGGTGTTTCACTATAACACCCTCACCAGAGGATGGCCGCTGGGGTTGATCAGCCCCAGAGTGTGTTCCCGTCCGCAAGTGGGTTTGGTGGTTTAAACAACATCCCGTCTTTTAGTTTGCTGGTGGATTTCCAACAGATATACACAGAACAAGACATCAGGTTTTGACTGCAGGGAAACTCTGGAAAAAAGTAAGGTTTACATACCACAAGTTAAAGCTGGAGAAGAATAATGGTGCTGTTACTTTTCAATGTTTGTTTTTGTTCATTTATTCTTCTGAAGAATCTCCATAACAACCTTATGCACAACTCTGTGGGCCGGAGGAGCTTTTGATGGACTGTCGAACTGGTGACCTCTGTAAGTCAGACCTTAAATATTATGTTACAAGTTATAACAATGGTTAAAGTTTTGAACAATAATAATCCTCGGTGATTAAATAACTGTTTGTGAAATTAATAAAGAATGATTTTATTCATGTTACAATCACAAACGACTGGGTTTATGTTCAGAAGAATCTTTTTCCTTCTCAATCTTGTTATGTGCTAATCCTGATATATAAAAGTTAACTAACTGATATTCTCCTGAAAAAACAAGAGGATGACAAACACATTTAAGACCAGAAAAGAAGACAAAAATTTAGATCCATTTTATAAATATAATAAATTTATTTATGAAGCACCTTTATAGTACATTCAAAAATCAGAAACAAAGAATCGAAACTGCAAAAACATCACTGAACAAATTTAACATTTACAATTAATTTATTTTCTATTATCTATCTAATATATTTTCCTTGAAGTTGCGTTGATTTTTCCTGTTTGATCAGAAACTTCTGCAGCCTCTAAAATCTGCAATGTTTTTTGTTTGTTTAAATGAGCTCCAGTTCAAACTGTGTGTGTGCTCAATTATCCGCCATACAGAGTGCATGTGTTGCCTTCACTGTCCTCAGTAAAAGCATATATTAGCTGCAGGCAAAAGTTTGTTTATTCGAACTCTATTTTTTTGTTTGTTTGACTTAATTGAGTTTAAAAATTAAAATACAAGACTGCAAATATATAAAGGTTTACATCAGTCACATCTGTCATGGTGAAGAAAAACTTTACTACCACTACTTTTACTTATTCTTAAAATATTCATGTTTGCATGTCTTTCTTATAACATTTGGTCATATATATATATATATAGTATATATATATATATATATATTATATATCTATGATATATATTAATATATATATAATATATTAAGAAAGAAACCATTTAGATCAAAATGTTTAAATTGATGCTTCACCTTGGCAAGTATTTCTACCTTCGTGGATGTGAACACTTCGTCAGCCCTGTATGACTATCAAAGCTTTTTATTTGAATAAATATGGTGGCTTACCCTGTGTATTATGTGTACTATTTATGTGTATACTGTTACACGTTCATGGTCGTGTCCTTCACTAAATGCATCTGGGCTGCATTTATCTAGATTGGGTCAATTACTAAGTAGAGCTGTATAAGAAGATCCGCCTGTGGTCTCTTTGTTTCTCGTCTAAAGACCAACACACAGCAGACATTTGAGTCCATCAAAGACTTTTGAGTCACAATAAAATTCTTCGCTCAATCTTAATTTGAAGAGTTTGTCATCAGAAGTTATTGAATTTTTAGTCACGAGCAGCCAAGAAACGATAAGTTTATGGTCACTTCAAAATCTAAATCATTACAACGAAATTTAAACATTATTTACAGGTTTAGTAAATTTAGACTGATTTAATTAATTGTAACAAAATTTGATCTAAACTGAACTTAAAAAAAAAAAACTTGTTCACGGCTGCTCAATCCGATGATCGAGCTCAGATCTTCGTAATGAAACAGCTGACAGATGGGGACGTCATTCAGAGAGACTTCAGTCAGAATTAAAGACGGACAAAAAACACATAACATAACAGTTAAGGTTAGGGTGCCCTGTTCAAGTCCAGTATGGACCAGGTGGACTGTTAGCTAGAAAGGTGACAGTTCAGCTCCGTGCACTGCTGAGGTGCCCTTAAGCAAAACAAACTACTGAGCCCCCCAACTGCTCTCAGGGCTCACTCCACATTTTGCATGTCTATAGCCCTTGGTGTGTGTGTGGTTGTATGTTGGGTAAAAATGCTTTAGAAAAACGTAAGTGAAAAAAATTTCCCTTGAGGGATCAATAAAGTTTCTATTCCTTTTCACTGTTGATGTAAAGTTTTGTGTCTCTGCAGAGATCTGAGCTTCAACAGGATCAACATTTTTCCTTCACCATCAAACACCTGAAGAACCTGAGACACCGTGAGAACCACACACACACACACACACAACACACACACACACACACACAGTTAAATGTATTATTTTTTTCTGCAGGAACCTTCAGAATAATGAAATCTCCGTCATCCCAGAAAACTCCTTCATCAGAAATCCTTCAATCCAGACTATGTGGGTATCTTCAACATGTCTGACCACTGAGTCAAAAACTTCTTACATGATTCACACCTGTTGTGATACCTGAAGGTCCTTGTTTGTCCTTGTGAAGAAACATAATTATGTTTAACTCAACATGTTGATTTTTATCTTCACAGCAACATCCAGAACAATCCTATCCACTGGTCGACACTGGTGCCAAAGATCCAGAGACTGGTAAGTCAATACAGTCCTCACTATATAGAAACACCTTCATGAACACGTCCTTATGCAATGAATACACAGTCCTCACATGTACAATACCTTTATGAACACTGTCTTTAATATGTAACAATACACTTTTATGAACACGTCTTTACTATGTACAATACACTTATATGAACACACTGTCCTTATGTACAATACACTTGCAGTAGTCGAGTTGTAAAATGAAACCAGGGGGATGGTGAAATTTTTCATTTATGTAACTTATTTTCCAGCAGGGGGGTCTGGGGGTCCTCCCCCAGGAAATTTTGTATTTCTTAGATGCAATTCCTGCATTCTAGTCAATTTTAGGGTGACTTGCTAGACATGGCAAATCCTAAATCCCATCTGATTCATAGCTTGCATTCTCAGTTGCATGGCCTGCACAAGACAATACTATTTAACGGAAAGAAACAAGAACCACTTAACTATGGACATCATGTCATTCACATCTTTTTTAACATATTTGTAAAAACATGTTAAATATCTTTATTTGGAATGTGGCTCAATATTTTTTTAAACACAACTTTGTGTAGTTTTTAACATCTTTGTATGTTTTAAACATATTTAAATACAATAAACACATTTTTGTTAAAAACCTCTTCACGTAAAAAAACACAATTTAAGGGAGGAAGAGACTTCGAGTTTTAAGACGACGCGATGTTTTGAAACAAGCGGTATTAAAGAATATGAGCAGCGCAGGTAGGCCAACACAGAGTGTGGATGATTGACACCTGTCACCTGTCGACCAATCAGAGTCAGGAGAATCTATTAGTACCGCCCACATTCACTTTGACCCCCAATGACGATCCAGAATGAAGTAAACCCAAAGGTAGTATATCGCACCAAGAGGTCTCACTTCACTGTCAAGCCTCTTTGTCTTTATGTAACAACCAGGAGCTTCGTGACTGATTCAAACTAAAGCAGAGACATAGCAGGAGACATAGCAGAGACATAGCAGGAGACATTAGCAGCAGAGCTTTCTTCTTCGCGCTGGACATACTGTGTCGTTTGTGGATTTTTTTGCACTCTTTGGGGGCTAGCTCTCCGAGTTTTCATCGCACAGTG
This sequence comes from Larimichthys crocea, assembly GCF_000972845.2. Taxonomy (NCBI): domain Eukaryota; kingdom Metazoa; phylum Chordata; class Actinopteri; family Sciaenidae; genus Larimichthys; species Larimichthys crocea. Next base: position 8,876 of record NW_020852853.1, read on the forward strand.
ATGAGACACATATCTTTGTAAGATTTTTTTTTTTTTTTTTCCCCCGCCGCGCCTCCCCTGAAGTCCTCTGGCGCCCCCCAAGGGAGGCGCGCCTCACACTTTGAAAACCGCTGACATAAGAAGGGATGACCATTTTAGAAGAGGGATGATTTTGACCATTTTTCTCCACAGGGGGGATGGCACCCCCCCCCCCCTCCCCATCCCCCCTCAACTCGAGTACTGCTTGTAGAACACTGTCCTTATGTACATACACCTGTTTGTCCTTAGCTGTTTTGTGTGTTTACCTGTCTGTGTGATCAAATGATGTCTCTGTCAGTGCTCTGTCCTCTGTCCGGCTGTCCTCGTCCTCCTCCTGAAACTGAAACATCTGAATATCTAAACCTGCAGCTCAGAGTCTCCACCCACCTCCAACACAAGTAAAAGCACACCAGCTAACAGCATCACTTCCTGTCTCTGTGTGCACTTGTGATTAGTCAATTGTGTTTTGTTTGCAGAGTTTTATGGCTATAAGACGTCTGTCAGCTCCTTCAGCAGCAATGGTGAGTTCATGAGTTTTAATCAGAAGTTCAAAACTGAAACACATGACAGGGTTAATTAATTCAGATCTCCGTGCTTAACATCTCCTGCAGCTCCCTCTGGTGGTCTGGACTTGTCTCTGTTTTACTTCAGTGTTTCTTTCATTTCCATCATCTGTTATCTTCAGCCCTCCTTCTCACCCCAGCCAGCTTGTGTTCTTCCTGTTTCCCTTTCAACACTCTCCTATTTCCAGCTTAGGATTGTCACCCCATGTGACCACACACCGCTGTCAGGAAGTACCAATGTCAAATCAGATGGCTTCATGAGTCAGGGTGGACCACCTGAAACCTGAATCCCCATGTTGTCAACATCGGAGCCCCCTCACCTAGGCTGAAGAGGTACGTGCCAGCCCGGATCAGAGGAGGGACCACAAGTCTCAACCACTCAGGACCAACATCTTTAGCACAGGCTGAGACCACCACAGGATCCTTCAGACCCAGACCCGGTCCACGTTGACCCACCTTTAAGATTATTTGCATGTTTTCTGACCGCTTTGAGACACTGTCGATTTCTGATTAAAAAAAATAAAAAAATCTTTCTTTTAGTCATTTATTCAGTCATATGTTTGGAGACAAATTGATCCACACTTGCACTGTCCACTGGAGAAAAGAGTACTTCCTGTGAGACTCCATTTAAATAATATAATTAATGACAAATAAAAATTTGAAACAGCCAGACAAGAGACCACTATATTAAAAAAGTAAAAAAGAGACAGGAGAGAAAAATGTCATTGATCTATGTCAAACCCATCTATGTCAAACTGAAGTAGGGAAAGGGTTAGGGTTAGAGTCAGTAAATTGTGAGGTTAGATTTAGAAGCGGGTACATGAAATAAAGTCAGGACACAGGTAGATTATCAGAGTTTTAATCCATGTCTCTTTTGCAGAGATGGTGTCAAAAGAAACAGTAGGCTTTTTATTGAGGGCAGCAAGGTACGCCTCTTACAAAGTGATGAAACAAAAATGGGCTATGAAAACTAAGGCTATGACAAAGCTACGAAAACTACGGCTCTAAGGAGAGAAAAATAAACCGTATGAAGGTAAACAAAATAATAATTGCTCCAGTTGGAGGAAGTACAACTTAAACTATCTATGACTACGAAAACACTGGTTCAAACAAAAGACGCTCTAGCCGGAGGATAACCTAATCTAATAAAGAAATAGCTAAACTGAAAATTACTCCTAAAACTGGAGGCAGACTAATCTAAGGGCAAGAAATACAAATCACTCCTAAAACTGGAGGCAGACTAATCTAAGGGCAAGAAATAAAAATCACTCCTAGGGAGGAAAAACAAAGGGCTGAACTGAAAATCTAGCACTAGAAAACTCTGAAACTATGAAAATACAAAGCAAAATCACTTCGAGGAATGCGCTGAGGCGAAAACAGGCTTAAGAATACTTGGGCTGTGGACTTGGGTCAAGGGTTAGGGTTAGGGTTAGGGTTAGGGTTAGGTGTGAGTGGTGTAGAGAAAGGCCGACTGGGCCAGACATGTGCTCCGCCCTCGGCCATCAGACGTGTCACCAGACCCTCCCCCCGTGGTTTCAGACCTTCTGATCCCGTAACCCCCATAACGCAAGGCCTGTTTGCCTTTGCGATTTTTCAAAAAATTAACACTTCCTGTGTTTGTGCTTTATTTATTTACTCTGCCTGGTTGCAACAGTTTCGGATCTATTCGTCCTTCATCAGGCGAGACAGAGTACATGGTTTCCTCTATTTAGGTTTATTCCTTTTTTCCTTTTTTCAGGCTCTCAGGTAAGTATGTCTTTGCTTTTTTCCTTTTTTCAGGTTTCAGGTGAGTATATTCCTTTCTTTAGGCTTTTTTCCTTTTTTCCGGCTTCAGGTAAGTGTATATGGTTTCTTTTAAATGGGCACCCCCCTCTTTTCTTCTTCTCTTCATTTCAGTTTCTTTTATGGGCACCCCCCTCTTTTTCTTCCTTCCATGTTTTAGGGTTAGGGTTAGGGTCAGAGGTCAGGGGTTAGGGCTAGGCTTTCACACCGACAGCCTCAGGAGGAGACACAGACGGCGCTGGCAGGTTAGGTGTGAGTGGTGTAGAGAAAGGCCGGCGACAGCCGGCCTTTATATGCACTGGCCAGACATGTGCTCCGCCCTCGGCCATCAGACGTGTCACCAGACCCTCCCCCCGTGGTTTCAGACCTTCTGATCCCGTAACCCCCATAACGCAAGGCCTGTTTGCCTTTGCGATTATTCAAAAAATTAATTAACACTTCCGTGTTTGTGCTTTATTTATTTACTCGCCTGGTTGCAACAGTTTCGGATCTATTCGCCTTCATCAGGCGAGACAGAGTACATGGTTTCCTCTATTTAGGTTTATTCCTTTTTTCCTTTTTTCAGGCTCTCAGGTAAGTATGTCTTTGCTTTTTTCCTTTTTTCAGGTTTCAGGTGAGTATATTCCTTTCTTTAGGCTTTTTTCCTTTTTTCCGGCTTCAGGTAAGTGTATATGGTTTCTTTTAAATGGGCACCCCCCTCTTTTTCTTCCTTCTCTTCATTTAAGTTTCTTTTATGGGCACCCCCCTCTTTTTCTTCCTTCCATGTTTTAGGGTTAGGGTTAGGGTCAGAGGTCAGGGGTTAGGGCTAGGCTTTCACACCGACAGCCTCAGGAGGAGACACAGACGGGTTAGGGTGTAGGGTTTGAGGGTTTAGGTTAGGGGAACGATCTCAATGGACTCCCCCCTTGCGGTCCGACGACGCACAAGGTTTGGTGTAGGGAGCCAAGGGCAAGGCACTGGCCGACGCATGTCCACTCAGGCCAATCACCCCCCGTTTTTGCACCCTGGTGTCGGATAGGGAGGGCCCCCAGGTTGCCGCAACCAGACCAGGCAGAGCGCCCAGGAGCAGGTAAGATAAGGTCGAGAAAGGGGACAGGGTGTTCAGCAAAGGGAGGTGTGTCCGAACCTTCCACCAATACCGCGCCAACGCGCAAACCCCGGTCCCCCTCCCCAACCCATCAACCCACAATACATTAGAGGGAAGAGGAAGGCGAGGGAGATGGGCGACCCGGTCAGACACTCCACCCACCCCTAAGGGGAGAGAAGGTATCCACGATTTTGGAGGAGGAGCTTGGTAAAGGGAGGTGGGCTACACCATCACCTGAACTGTGCCGGCTAGGCAATCCTGGTTGTCCTCCCCTTGAGGGAAGGGAAGAAATGAAGAGAGAACCAGCGTGAGGACAGGATGTTCAGTAAGGGAGGTGTGACTACACCATCACCCGAACCGTGCCCGGTTAGGCAAATCCTGGCTGTTCTTTCCTTCCTCAGGGGAGAGAGAGGAGGGATGGACGATGGGAACCCGACGTGAGGGCAGGATGTTCAGTAAAGAGGGGTGTGACTACACCCTCACGACCGTGCCGGCTCAGGAAATCCTGGTTTCCTCATCCCTTGAGGGAGAGGGAAGAGTGTGAAGTAAACCAGCGGATTGAGGGTTAGGGTTAGGGTTAGGGTTAGGTTAGGGAACTACTCAATGACCCCCCTTGTCGGTCCCGACGACGCACAAGGTTTGGTGTAGGAGCCAAGGGCAAGGCAACTGGCCGACGCATGTCACTCAGGCAATCACCCCCCGTTTGCATCCCTGGTGTCGGATAGGGAGGGCCCCCAGGATTGCCGCACCAAGACCAGGCAGGAGCGCCCCAGGAGCAGGAAGATAAGGTCGAGAAGAGGGACAGGGTGTTCAGCAAAGGGAGGTGTGTCATCATACACCAAACCATACCGCGCCAGCTCGGCAACCCCGTGTCCCCCTCCCCACCCCAACCCACCATAAATGGGGGGGAAGAGGGAAGGCGAGGGAGACGGGCGACCTCGTCAGGACCATTCCACCCCACCCCTAAGGGGAGAGGGAAGTAAGTCAAACGGTTTGAAAGCAGGATCTTCATGAAGGGAAGTGGGTGACTACATCGTCACCTGAAAACCTTGCCGGCTAGGAAATCCTGGGTTGTCCCTTCCCTTGAGGGAGTGGGAGGGAAGGAGAAGGAATGTAGTCAACGGATGAGGTTTGGGCAGGATTTCCAGTGAAGGAGGTGTGACTACACCATCAAAACCGCGCCGGTTAGGCAAATCCTGACGCTCCCACTCCAGACCACCAGTCACCCCCTTGAGGGAAGAGGGAAGGAGGGGGAGAGGGGGGGCTAGTCCAAGAGAATGGAAGATGAGAACCAGAAGTGAGGACAGGATGTTCAGTCCAGGGAGGTGTGGACTACACCATCAACCTGAACCATGCCGGCTAGGCAAATCCGGGTTGGTTACTCTCCTTGAGGGGAGAGGGAAGGAGAAGGAAAGATAAGTCCAGGCGGATGAGGTTTGGGACAGGATATTCAGTAAAGGGAGGTGTGACTACACCACACCTAAACCGCGCCGGTTAGGCAAATCCGGCTCTCCCACTCCAGACCACCAGTCAACCACCCCCTTGGGGAAGAGGGAAGGAGGGGGGAGAGGGAGGGCTAGTCCAGAGAATGGAGATGAGAACCAGAAGTGAGGACAGGATGTTCAGTACAGGGAGGTGTGACTACACCATCACCTGAACCGTGCCGGCTAGGCAAATCCTGGTTGTTACTTCCCTTGAGGGGAGAGGGAAGGAGAAGGAAGATAAGTCCAGGCGGATGAGGTTTGGGAGCAGGATATTCAGTAAAGGGAGGTTTGACTAAGAACCATCACTAAACCGCGCCGGTTAGCAAATCCTGGCTCTCCCACTCCAGACCACCAATCACCCTCCCCAGGGGGAGAGGGAGGAGGGGAGGGGAGGGCTAGGATGTGCTAACCGGCGCTTTAGGTGATGGGTAGTCACACCTCCCTTTACTGAATATCCTGCTCCACCAAACCTCATCCGCCTGGACTTATCTCCTTCTCCTTCCCTCTCCCCTACAAGGGAAGTAACAAACCCAGGAGTGGCCTAGCCGCACGGTTGGTTCAGGTGATGGTGTAGTCACCTCCTTACTGAACATCCTGTCCTCACTTCTGGTTCTCATCTTCCATTTCTCTTGGACCTAGCCCTCCCTCTCCCCCTCCTTCCCCTTCCCTCAGGGGGTTGACTGGTGGTCTGGAGTGGGAGAGCCAGGATTTGCCTAACCGGCGACGGTTTAGGTGATGGGTGTAGTCTCACACCCCCTTTACTGAATATCCTGCTCCCAACCTGCAGCCGCCTGGACTTATTCTTCTTCTCCTTCCCTCTCCCCTCCAAGGGAAGTTAACAACCCGGATTTGCCTAAGCCCGGATGGTTCAGGTGATGTGTAGTCACACCTCCCTGGACTGAACATCCTGTTCCTCACTTCTGGTTCTCACTTCCATCTCTCTGGACTAGCCTACTCCTCCCGCCCCTCCTTCCCTCTTCCCTCAAGGGGGTGACTGGTGGTCTTGGAGTGGGAGAGTCAGGATTTGCCTAACCGGCGCGGTGTTTTTTGGTGTTAGGTGATGGTGTAGCCACACTCCCTTCACTGATATCACTGCTCCCAAACCTCATCCGCTTGACTTAAGCCTCTCCTTCCCGCTCCCTTCAAAGGGAAGGAAACCAGGATTTGCCAGGCCCGGGCACGGTTCAGGTTGAGATGTAGTCAACACTGTCACTTCCTGAAGATCCTGCTTTAAACCGTTGACTTACATTCCCTCTCCCCTTAGGGGTGGGGTGATGGTCCTGACTAGGTCGCCCCCGTCTCCCTCGCCTTCCCTCTCCCCCACAATGTTATTGGTGGTTGATGGCGTTGGGAGGGGGACACGGGTGTTTGACCGAGTCTGGCGCGGTATGTATTGTGTAGGTGTAAGACACACCTCCCTTTGCTGAACACCCTGTCCACTTTCTCGCCTTACTTACTGCCTCCTGGGGCGCTCCTCGCTGGTCGTGGTTGCGTCAATCCGGGGGCCCCCCTATCCGGACACCAGGATGCAAAACGGGGGGTTGGATTGCCTGCGTGACATGCGTCGGCCAGTGCCTTGCCCTTGGCTCCCTACACCAAACCTTGTGCGTCGTCGGACCGCAAGGGGGGAGTCATTGAGATAGTTCCCCTAACCTAACCCTAACCCTAACCCTAACCCTCATCCGCTTGGTCTTACCTTCACACTTCTTCCCTCTCCCCTCAAGGGAGAGGACAACCAGGATTTGCCTAGCCGGCACGGTTCAGGTGAGGGTGTAGTCACACCTCCCTTTACTGAACATCCTGCCCTCACTCGGGTTCCCATCGTCCCCATCCTCCTCTCTCTCCCTGAAGGGAGGAACAGCCGAGATTTGCCTAACCGGCACGGTTCGGGTGATGGTAGTCAACCTCCCTGTACTGAACATCCTGTCCTCACGTCTGGTTTCTCACTTCACTCTTCTTCCCTCTCCCCTCAAGGGAGAGGACAACCAGGATTTGCCTAGCCGGCACAGTTCAGGTGATGGTGTAGCCACACCTCCCTTTACTGAAGATCCTCCTCAAAATCGTGGACTTACCTTCCCTCTCCCCTTAGGGGTGGGTTGGATGGTCCTGACCGGGTCGCCCATCTCCCTCGCCTTCCCTCTTCCCTCTAATTGTATTGGTGGGTTGATGGGTTGGGGAGGGGGACACGGGGTTTGCCGAGTTGGCGCGGTATTGGTGAAGGTGTAGACACACCTCCCTTTGCTGAACACCCTGTCCCCTCTTCTCGACCTTATCTTACCTGCTCCTGGGGCGCTCCTGCCTGGTCTTGGTGCGGCAATCCTGGGGGCCCCCCATCCGACCCAGGGGTGCAAACGGGGGTGATTGCCTGAGTGACATGCGTCGGCCAGTGCCTTGCCCTTGGCTCCCTACACCAAACCTTGTGCGTCGTCGGACCGCAAGGGGGGAGTCATTGAATGTTCCCCTAACCTAACCCTAACCCTAACCTACCCGTCTGTGTCTCCTCGAGGCTGTCGGTGTGAAAGCCTAGCCCTAAACCCCTGACCTCTGACCTAACCCGAAAACATGGAAGGAAGAAAAAGAGGGGGGTGCCCATAAAAGAAACTGAAATGAAGAGAAGGAAGAAAAAGAGGGGGGTGCCCATTTAAAAGAAACCATATACACTTACCTGAAGCCGTGAAAAAAGGAAAAAAGCCTAAAGAAAGGAATATACTCACCTGAAACCTGAAAAAAGGAAAAAAGCAAAGACATACTTACCTGAGAGCCGAAAAAGGAAAAAAGGAATAAACCTAAATAGAGGAAACATGTACTCTGTCTCGCCTAGTGAAGGACGAATAGATCCGAAAACTGTTTGCAACCAGGCAGAGTAAATAAATAAAGCAACAAACACAGGAAGTGTTAATTTTTTGAATAATCGCAAAGGCAAACAGGCCTTGCGTTATGGGGGTTACGGGATCAGAAGGTCTGAAACCACGGGGGGAGGGTCTGGTGACACGTCTGATGGCCGAGGGCGGAGCACATGTCTGGCCAGTGCATATAAAGGCCGGCTGTGCCGGCCCCTTTCTCTACACCACGCCACACATAACCTGCCAGCGGCGGCGTGTCTCCTCCTGAGGCTGTCGGTGTGAAAGCCTAGCCCTAACCCCTGACCTCTGACCCTAACCCTAACCCTCAAAACTGGAGGAAGAACAAGAAGAAGGGGGGTGCCCATAAAGAAATGAAATGGAAGAGAAGGAAGAAAAAGAGGGGGGTGCCTTTAAAGAACACCTATACACTTACCTGAAGCCGGAAAAAAAACGGGGAAAAAAGCTAAAGAAGGAATATACTCACCCTGAAACCTGAAAAAAGGAAAAAGCCAAAGACTACTTACCTGAGAGCCGGACAAAAAAGGAAAAAAAAAGGAATAAACCTAAATAGAGGAAACCATGTACTCTGTCTCCGCCTGATGGAAGGACAATAGATCCGAAACTGTTGCAACCAGGCAGAGTAGTACATAAATAAGCACAAACCCACGGAAGTGTTATTAATTTTTTTGAACAATCGAAAGGCAAACATGCCTTGCGTTATGGGGGTTCGGGATCAACGGTCCTGAAACCACGGGGGGAGGGTCTGGTGACACGTCTGATGGCCGAGGGCGGAGCACATGTCTGGCCAGTGCATTTCTCTACACCACTCACACCTAACCCTAACCCTAACCCTAACCCTAACCCTTGACCAAAGTCCACAGCCCAAGTATTTCTTAAAGCCTGTTTTCGCCTCAGCGCATTCCTCGAAAGTGATTTTGCTTTGTATTTTTCATAGTTCAGAGTTTTTCTAGTGCTAGATTTTCAGTTCAGCCCTTTGTTTTTCCTCCCTAGGAGTGATTTTTATTTCTTGCCCTTAGATTAGTCTGCCTCCAGTTTTAGGAGTGATTTGTATTTCTTGCCCTTAGATTAGTCTGCCTCCAGTTTTAGGAGTAATTTTCAGTTTAGCTATTTCTTTATTAGATTAGGTTATCCTCCGGCTAGAGCGTCTTTTGTTTGAACCAGTGTTTTCGTAGTCATAGATAGTTTAAGTTGTACTTCCTCCAACTGGAGCAATTATTATTTTGTTACCTTCATAGCCGTTTATTTTTCTCTCCTTAGAGCCGTAGTTTTCGTAGCTTTGTCATAGCCTTAGTTTTCATAGCCCATTTTGTTTCATCACTTTGTAAGAGGCGTACCTTGCTGCCACTCAATAAAGCCTACTGTTTTCTTTTGACACCATCTCTGCAAAAGAGACATGGATTAAACTCTGATAATCTACCTGTGTCCTGACTTTATTTCATGTACCCAGCTTCTAAATCTAACTCACAATTTACTGACTCTAACCCTAACCCTTTCCCTACTTCAGTTTGACATAGATGGGTTTGACATAGATCAATGACATTTTTCTCTCCTGTCTCTTTTTTACTTTTTTAATATAGTGGTCTCTTTGTCTGCTGGTTTCAAATTTTTATTTGTCATTAATTATATTATTTAAATGGAGTCTCACAGGAAGTACTCTTTTCTCCAGTGGACAGTGCAAGTGTGGATCAATTTGTCTCCAAACATATGACTGAATAAATGACTAAAAGAAAGATTTTTTTATTTTTTTTAATCAGAAATCGACAGTGTCTCAAAGCGGTCAGAAAACATGCAAATATCTTAAAGGTGGGTCAACGTGGACCGGGTCTGGGTCTGAAGGATCCTGTGGTGGTCTCAGCCTGTGCTAAAGATGTTGGTCCTGAGTGGTTGAGACTTGTGGTCCCTCCTCTGATCCGGGCTGGCAGTACCTCTTCAGCCAGGTGAGGGGGCTCCGATGTTGACAACATGGGGATTCAGGGTTCAGGTGGTCCAACCCTGACTCATGAAGCCATCTGATTTGACATTGGTACTTCCTGACAGCGGTGATGGGTCACATGGGTGACAATCATAAGCTGGAAATAGGAAGTGTTGAAAGGGAAACAGGAAGAACACAAGCTGGCTGGGGTGAGAAGGAGGAGGCTGAAGATAACAGATGATGAAAATGAAAGAAACACTGAAGTAAAACAGAGACAAGTCCAGACCACCAGAGGGAGCTGCAGGAGATGTTAAGAACAGGAGATCTGAATTAATTAACCCTGTCATGTGTTTCAGTTTTGAACTTCTGATTAAAACTCATGAACTCACCATTGCTGCTGAAGGAGCTGACAGACGTCTTATAGCCATAAACTCTGCAAACAAAACACAATTGACTAATCACAAGTGCACACAGAGACAGGAAGTGATGCTGTTAGCTGAGTGTGCTTTTACTTGTGTTGGAGGTGGGTGGAGACTCTGAGCTGCAGGTTTAGATATTTCAGATGTTTCAGTTTCAGGAGGCAGGACGAGGACAGCCGGACAGAGGACAGAGCACTGACAGAGACATCATTTTGATCACACAGACAGGTAAACACACAAACAGCTAAGGACAAACAGGTGTATTGTACATAAGGACAGTGTTCATACAAGCAGTACTCGAGTTGAGGGGGGATGGGGAGGGGGGGGGTGCCATCCCCCCTGTGGAGAAAAATGGTCAAAATCATCCCTCTTCTAAAATGGTCATCCCTTCTTATGTCAGCGGTTTTCAAAGTGTGAGGCGCGCCTCCCTTGGGGGGCGCCAGAGGACTTCAGGGGAGGCGCGGCGGGGGAAAAAAAAAAAAAATCTTACAAAGATATGTGTCTCATCACTGTGCGATGAAAACTCGGAGAGCTAGCCCCCAAAGAGTAGCAACAAAAATCCACAAAACGACACAGTATGTCCAGCGCGAAGAAACGCTGCTAATGTCTCCTGCTATGTCTCCTGCTATGTCTCTGCTTTAGTTTGAATCAGTCACGAAGCTCCTGGTTGTTACATAAAGACAAAGAGGCTTTGACAGTGAAGTGAGACCTCTTGGTGCGATATACTACCTTTGGGTTTACTTCATTCTGGATCGTCATTGGTGGGTCAAAGGTGAATGTGGGCGGTACTAATAGATTCTCCTGACTCTGATTGGTCGACAGGTGACAGGTGTCAATCATCCACACTCTGTGTTGTTTTAGCCTTAGCAGCACCGCTAGCTGCTACCTGCTGCTTCATATTCTTTAATACCGCTTGTTTCAAACATCGCGTCGTCTTAAAACTCGAAGTCTTCTTTCCTCCTCCTTAAATTGTGTTTTTTTAAGTGAAGATGTTTTTTAACAAAAATGTGTTTAAATGTATTTAAATATGTTTAAAAACACACAAAGATGTTAAAAACATACACAAAGTTGTGTTTAAAAAAATATTTGAGCACATTCACAAATAAAGATATTTAAAATGTTTTTACAAATATGTTTAAAAAAGATGTGAATGACATGATGTCCATAGTTAAGTGGTTCTTGTTTCTTTCCGATAAATAGTATTGTCTTGTGCAGGCCATGCAACTGAGAATGCAAGCTATGAATCAGATGGGATTTAGGATTTGCCATGTCTAGCAAGTCACCCTAAAATTGACTAGAATGCAGGAAATTGCATCTAAGAAATACAAAATTTCCTGGGGGAGGACCCCCAGACCCCCCTGCTGGAAAATAAGTTACATAAATGAAAAATTTCACCATCCCCCCTGGTTTCATTTTACAACTCGACTACTGCAAGTGTATTGTACATAAGGACAGTGTGTTCATATAAGTGTATTGTACATAGTAAAGACAGTGTTCATAAAAGTGTATTGTACATATTAAAGACAGTGTTCATAAAAGTGTATTGTACATAGTGAGGACTGTGTATTCATGCATAAGGACAGTGTTCATGAAGGTGTATTCTATATAGTGAGGACTGTATTGACTTACAGTCTCTGGATCTTTGGCACCAGTGTCGACACAGTGTGGATAGGATTGTTCTGGATGTTGCTGTGAAGATAAAAATCAACATGTTGAGTATAAACAGTAATTATGTTTCTTCACAAGGACAAACAAGGACCTTCAGGTATCACAACAGGTGTGAATCATGTAAGAAGTTTTTGACTCAGTGGTCAGACATGTTGAAGATACCCACATAGTCTGGATTGAAGGATTTCTGATGAAGGAGTTTTCTGGGATGACGGAGATTTCATTATTCTGAAGGTTCCTGCAGAAAAAAATAATACATTTAAACTGTGTGTGTGTGTGTGTGTGTGTGTGTGTGTGTGGTTCTCACAGGTGTCTCAGGTTCTTCAGGTGTTTGATGGCTGAAGGAAAACTGTTGATCCTGTTGAAGCTCAGATCTCTGCAGAGACACAAAACTTTACATCAACAGTGAAAAAGGAATAGAAACTTTATTGATCCCTCAAGGGGAAATTTTTTTCACTTACGTTTTTCTAAAGCATTTTTACCCTAAATACAACCACACACACACAAAGGGCTATAGACATGCAAAATGTGGAGTGAGCCCTGAGAGCAGTTGGGGGGCTCAGTAGTTTGTTTTGCTTAAGGGCACCTCAGCAGTGCACAGGAGCTGAACTGTCACCTTTCTAGCTAACAGTCCACCTTGGTCCATACTGGACTTGAACAGGGCACCCTAACCTAACTGTTATGTTATGTGTTTTTTGTCCGTCTTTAATTTCTGACTGAAGTCTCTCTGAATGACGTCCTCCATCTGTCAGCTGTTTCATTACAGAAGATCTGAGCTCGATCATCGGATTGAGCAGCAGTGAACAAGTTTTTTTTTTTTTAAGTTCAGTTTAGATCAAATTTTGTGTACAATTAATTAAATCAGTCTAAATTTACTAAACCTGTAAATAATGTTAAATTTCAGTGTAATGATTTAGATTTGAAGTGACCATAAACTCTATAGTTTCTTTGGCTGCTCGTGACTAAAATTCAATAACTTCTGATGACAAACTCTTCAAATTAAGATTGAGACGAAGAATTTTTATTGTGACCTCAAAAGTCTTTGATGGACTCAAATGTCTGCTGTGTGTTGGTCTTTAGACGAGAAACAAAGAGACCACAGGCGGATCTATCTTATACAGCTCTACTTAGTAATTGACCAATCTAGATAAATGCCAGCCAGATGCATTTAAAGTGAAGACACGACCATGAACGTGTATACAGTATACACAGTAAATAGTACACATAATACACAGGGTAAGCCACCATATTTATTCAAATAAAAAGCTTTGATAGTCATACAGGGCTGGACGAAGTGTTCACATCCACGAAGGTAGAAATACTTGCCAAGGTGAAGCCAATTTAAACATTTTGATCTAAATGGTTTTTTTTATATATATATATATATATATATAATATATATATATCTATTATATATATATATTATATATATATATATATATGACCTAAATGTATAAGAAAGACATGCAAACATGAATATTTTAAGAATAAGTAAAGTAGTGGTAGTAAAGTTTTTTCTTCACCATGACAGATGTGACTGATGTAAAACATTTTATAATATTTGCAGTCTTGTATTTTAATTTTTAAACTCAATTAAGTCAAACAAACAAAAAAATAGAGTTCGAATAAACAAACTTTTGCTGCAGATAATGTATGCGTTTTACTGAGGACAGTGAAGGCAACACATGCACTCTGTAATGGAGGATAATTGAGACCACACACAGTTTGAACTGGAGCTCATTTAAACAACAAAAACATGCAGATTTTTAGAGGCTGCAGAAAGTTTCTGATCAAACAGGAAAAAGTCAACGCAACTTCAAGGAAATATATTAGATAGATAATAGATAAAATAAATTAATTTGTAAATGTAAATTTGTTCAGTGATGTTTTTGCAGTTTCAGATATCTTTGTTACTGTATTTTTGAATGTACTATAAAGGTGCTTCATAAATTAAATTTATTATTATTTTTAAAAATGGATCTAAATTATTTGTCTTCATTTTCTGTCTTTAAATGTTGTTTTGTCATACTCTTTTTTTCAGGAGAAATAATTCAGTTAGTTAACTTTTATTATATCAGGATTAGCAAATAATCAAGATTGAGAAGGAAAAGATTCTTCTGAACATAAACAGTCGTTTGTATTGTAACATGAATAAAATCATTCTTATTAATTTCACAACAGTTATTTAATCCACACGAGGAATTATTATTGTTCAAAAACTTTAACAATTGTTATAACTGTAACAATAATATTTAAGGTCTGACTTACAGAGTCACCAGGTTGTACAGTCCATCAAAGCTCCTCCGGCCCACAGAGGTGATAAGGTTGTTATGGAGATGTCTTCAGAAAATAAATGAAAAAAACAAACATTGAAAGTGAACATCACATTATTCTTCTCCATCTTTTAACTTGTGTGTAAACTTAATTTCCCAGAGTTCACCTGTCAGTCAAAACTGATGTCTTGTTCTGTTTAATATCTGTTGGAAATCCACCAGCAACTAAAGACTGGATGTGTTAAACCACAAACCCAATTGAGTACGGGACACACTCTGGGGCTGATCAACCCCAGCGGGCCATCCTCTGGTGAGGGTGTCTAGTGAACACCCTATGATCCTGAGGTCCACTACTGATGATGTGTCTTGAAATTTTCACAAAAATATAACCTATATTCAATTTAACAATTTTATGTCAAGCTTATTTTAATTTCAGTTTTATCTAAACCAAAATTGAGTTAATAAAAGAATACAGTAATATTTAAACATTTTCCTTTTCAGTGGTTAGATGATGGTTTGGGTTGAAAGCTGAAAATTAGCAGCTGACTGAGAAGAACAAATCACAATAACAATGTTAATATGAATGTTAACTAAAAAGTTTTCCACATTTGACAGAAAAGAAAACACAAAGGTGTGTTCAGTCAATTTTATAGTCCAATTAGTTTAGTTCAGTAGTCTAGTTTAATAAGATCAAGTCTGGATGCTGGTCCTGGATGACGGTCATCTGTTTTAAAAGTCATCACTCACAGCACCATCAGCTGGTGAAGGGCAGCAAACGCTCGGTCAGGGATGTAGCTGATGTTGTTGAGGGCCAGTGTCAGAGCCTGCAGTGCCATCAGGTGACTCAAAGGAAGAACAGGAATCTCCATCAGGATGTTATCATCCAACCACAGGTAACGCAGAGACGACAGGCCTTTAAATGAGGAGGCTGGTAGGCAGGACAGGAAGTTTGCATCCAGATGTCTGAAAGACAATAGAGGAGGTACTCTGCAGATTAATTATAATAATTTAATAAATTCAATTAATTATAATTATTATTACAGGTCAAGATAAAACATAATTGATCCAGGGGGCAATTAACAAACTAGCAGTGGTCTATTAAGTCATAGAAATTAAACATTAAAGTGAAGAACACATGAATGTTTTCCTATAATTATTATAATATAATTAGTTGATTCTCTATAATTATATACTAATTTTAAAAAACATTATTATTATTATTATTATTATTATTCTGCACGGTGTGACAAAGTGGGTGAGACAATTTGCTCAGGTTTGTTTGTGTTTTGTATTATGTTTGCGTTTAAAAATTAAAAAATAAAAATTCAAAACTCAATTATTGCTAAATTTAGTTTTACTTTATTAATTTATTCCTTGTCATAAGTTAAATTAACACTTCATTTTGTTACATACCATACTCACCATGTGGTCAGAGACAAAAGGAAGAAGTGCTGCAACACTTCCTGTATTTATACTCTAGCTGACATGATTGGGTGACTGGTCATTGGACTAGTCCAAGTGATTGGGGGTTAGGTGAATTAGTATGTATATATGTATTATTTAGGTTTATTTGTTATTTCATTTATGTATGGTTGAAATGTTGATTAATGGTAAAATAAAGGTAAGAGTCTTTTTACTGTAAACGGTGTGAATATAACTGTAAACTGTAAACTAACTAAAAATTTGGAAGTTTTGGTCAATGGTCAATGGTACAGCCAGAGAGGTAACACCAGGTGAAATTACTATTTAAGTAGCTCTTTGTCCATCAGGGAGTACAGAGAGAATAAAGAGAACAAAGTGAACGTAGTGAACATCGTGATGTACATGTGATATTAGTTGTAGTTTTCATTGTTATAAGTTGAGTTTTATTGAGTTCAACTGTTTAGTTCTCTTTTTTGTTTTGTATATGTTTTGCTACACGTTAACCTGGATGCACTTTGTTTTGTAACTAAACAGACTGAATAAATAAATAAATACGAAAGATCCTGTAAATAAAGCATACTTTAAACTCTAACAAGTTAAGTTTTATTTTTGAGGTTAGAATGCTGAAATGTACCAGACCAGGATCAGACCAGGTGTTTTAGTTGTAGCCATCTGTTCTTGTTGTTTCTCTCCATCATGGAGGTCCTCACATTCTTTGGCAGCATGGTATCATTTATAGTCATTTATGGTGTTGACAGCCGCTGTGGGGAAGCCTAACAATCGCTCCTGGCATGACCACAAACAGGCGGCTCGCATGTGGTCGATGCCCCCCACCGACCTCCACCCACCCTCCACCTCCTGCTGCTGTGAAGTGTGAAGCAGAGATTGGCACTTCTGAGGTGTTAACTGTCGGTTAGAGCGATTCAAAACGTCTGGATGGAGGTTCAGGTCAACATGTTCAGACACCTTGGGCTTCAAGTGGATTTCACCTGCTGATTCAGCTTGTGATGATTATGAAGGTCATCTGTCCATCTTCAGGATAAAATTTAAAAACAATAAATAATCCTTTTGTTCAGGGGAGTGACGAGTCTGAGCCAGAGGAAGAAATTAAAGGACAAAAACATGTGAACTGGTCATTTAACTCAATCACAGCTAAGAGCTGACCAATCACAGCTCTCAGAGTCTCCACTGAATCTTTTTTAATTACTTCATTAATTCATCAAGTGAATGAAACAGGACATTTATGTAACTACCTGGAATCATCAGGACCCAGGTTCACATCCAGGCTCTGGTGACTGAAAAGCTTCTGGAAATGTATGATTTTAAAAAATAATAATTGTATATTTATTTTAATAAATTATGGAAAATGGGAAATATTACATTAAAAATAAAGATTGAAGAAAACAAAAAAAATGTTTCAAAAATCTCACAAAAGTTTTCAATCCACTGAGAAACAATAAAGGTCAGACTAAGATGGGGGATGAAGTTAAAATTTACAGGAGAGGAGAACGGCAGGTGGATCACATCCACATATTCTGGAGCTGCTCAGCCTCCAAACATCTGAGATAGAGTTCATCCTCTATGATATATTTGTTTTTTTTAGTGTCATCTGTTTGTTTTTGTATCCTGATAGTTTTTTTTATTTGTAGTATTTTTAAATGAAGAACTTTTGGAGCTTTTGTAGTACTGCAGTACTTTGTTCATAAATCAAAATAATATAAATGTCTGAAGTGAACACTTCACACAGAACAAAGTGACTGACCTTAACTCAGACCTTTAATAAAAAATATATTAAATGTAACTCGACAAGCTATCACATTTTTTTTTATTTCATGTTAGTTAGGATTGTTAACTTATACTGAGAAAGAATCAAATGAGTAAACATGTAATCATTATAATTCATAAAAACAAACTGAACGTATTTTTGTTTTATGTGAATAATTACTTCACTTTTCTTGATGTCTCCATTGTGATGAAATCAAGGTTACAAATTTCTCACTTCTGACAGAAAAAATATTTTCAGCATCAAAGTAAAGCTGGAAATAATAATGTTCATTTATTTTTAAATATTTTATTGTCTTTAATTGTTTGTGACTTCCAGTTCAGTGTGATGAAGGAATGCGAGAAAAACACAAAACAAAAATCAACTGATTTGAATTTAAACTTTAAAAAAGAGTTAGAAGGAACCATTTGTGTTTTTCACTGTTGATGTTCTTTATAAGCTGTTGTATTTCTATTTAAATAATTAGATGTCTAGTTATTTCAAAACTTATTCTATTGATTTTACAGAATGAAACACAATTCAAAAGAAAATATATATATTAAATATAATTTGTTTTTCAGTCTTTTAAACTGTAGTTGTACTGTATTTTAGTACTGTTTAATATGTTTTCTTTAACTTTACATACCAGTAGATTCACTATATAATTATACAGAACATCAGCCACTCGCTCAGAGCTGTTTTGGATTTCATTATATTAAATTTAGCTGTAAACTAACTTTTGCTTTGATGTTTGAATCAAAATGTCACAGGAAAACAGTTTCTCATGGTTGTGTGTCGATGCTTTATTTGACTGTATATAAAACTCCTGATTAATTAACTTTAATCCAACTTGATTTAAAAACTTTTTCAAGAGTTTGAATCCTCGTTTAAAATCCTAAAATCTTTAAACTAAACTCTGTAATTACCTTCTGTTCAAAAGATAAAACAACGTATTTTTAACATAATAAATATGCTAAAATATTTTTGTGGATTTCTGTAAATACACTCAAAAAAGACTTTAGGCCCAAATGCAGGACTTTCCATCCATTTGAATTACGTATGTTTAATATAAATGAACTAATAAACTTAATGTGAAACAAGTAATAAAATTTATGTAATAGTACTAAAAAACTCAATGTGCTTCCACTACAAAGTAGTGTAGTAGTAACCAGGTCTATGCATTCAATATTAATAAAGCCAATTAGTTTGCATAAACCCCACAGCAGAAATGAATGCAGTCATTTTGAGGTAATTAGTACTATTACATAAATCTTATTACTTGCTTCACATTAAGTTTAGTAGTTTAGTAGCTATCTATATTAAACCTATGTAATTCATACCTGTGTGTGTGTGTGTGTGTGTGTGTGTGTGTGTGTGTGTGTGTGTGTCTGGTGAGTGTGTGTTAACATGTACAAATTTTCCACATTGACAGATTTCTACATGTCATTTTAATTTATTTTTTTGACCCTGTGTTTAATTTTCAAATGATTTTTAAAAACATAAAATACTTTCCACCAGAAAACATAACTACATCCTGTGAATCACATAAAAGTGTGCTATTTATAAATTATATATAATATGAAGTGTTATATTTATGTATATATAATATAAAGAATGAGTATATAAAGTAGATAGATAGTAGTTGAGTTGTGTACTCACAGGGACAAGGTGAAGCTGCTCAGGTTGGGGGGAAGTGATCTTAGACCAGCGTTCACACAGTTGACTCGCTGCAGCGTTCCAACACTTTCACACCTGCACTCCGCTGGACAGTCACCGCTCACACTCCCTCCCCCGATTCCTACCACATAGGGAAGACCCAGAACCAGAACCAGGAGGTGCTTCATTCCTGCGGAACCAAACAGCTTAGAGTCCGAGCTGCAGTGAAACAGCTGTAGACAGATGTGACAGAGATTTCAATCAAGCTGCTGTTCTCATGCTAGGTCCTGATGCTGCCCCCTGCTGGTTCCTGAGGTACTGAGAGCCTCCAGATGCTGCTGAAAGTGGTGGTGGGCCAGCAGGGGGCAGTCTTCCCTCTGGTCCTCAACAGCTCAGAGACACCGTCCCGTTGGTCTTATCTGGACCCTTATCACCTTCTACTGTCACCCCTATGGTGTGAGTGTTCTGGAACAAAATGGCTGCCATGCTCCACCCAGGTGAGGTGAGAGTCCCCCTTCAGTGTGAAGAGTATCAGTGATAAATGTCATCTATTACTTTTATTATAAGTAATTCCTATGAAAGTGAGATTCAAACAACAAGAGAAAAGATGAATGCTTTGATTTGTTAAATCGCTTCTGCTTTAAATAAAATGTTTCATCGGCACCTCATCTGATACGAACATGAACCAACAACACAGTGATTAAACACAGGAAAAATAACTCACATACAGCGTCAGAGTCATAAAGCTCTTCCTCTTCTTCCTCTTCCTTGAGTTTATATTCGGGAAACTGTGTCTTCCTCTCAGCCAATCAGGGACCAGGACCTTGAACATACGCCAGACCCCAACCCTGACCTCTGATCACTGTGAAGAAAGTTGGATATTGTATTTGGAAACAAAAGAACATGACACTGATTTTAAATGTTAAATATGTAAATGAGGCATTATCTGAAATGAACAACAAACTAAGTGAATCAAATAAACCATGGAAAAATGTTAAAAGTGACCTGATGCTGTTCATGTTTTTTTGCTGAGTCATGCAGGTGTATGCAGAGCACCTGGTTTGTTTGTCCAAAGACAGTCTGACTATAAAGGACTACAAAGGACTCTGAAGGACCAGATCAGGTGTTTTCACTCATGATCACAGTCAGATCAAACCTGCACTTTAAAGTTGTCTGAGAGATCCAGCGATACTGACAGCCAGCAGAGATCTTACAGGTTAAATACCTGGAACTGAGTCCAGATCCAAATATCATGACCTGAAACCAATGAGAGCACCAGAGCCAGGGAGGGTTCTTCTTTGTTGACTGAATGCAGTTTGGAGAACAGACTCCACCATGGGACCCCATCACAGACAACAGACCACAACTTCTATTGTTGTTGACCATTTCATTGATTTAGACATTTAGATGAATTTAAATTAATTTCAACTCTGCATCAGAAAACAACCATCATAAATATGATGTAATGAATGACATCATGAATACAAACTGATGTACAAACTGTAATTAAACTCATGAAACAAGTGTTTTAAAGTAATTCAACATCTTGTGTGAAGGCTGAGTGTGTCGTGTGTTGGTCCTGTGTGAAGGCTGCAGACAGGAAGAGGAGGGTGGAGGAGATGTTCCATCTTCCTCATCCTCCTCTTCTTCCTAACCAGGACAGGATGTCAGTGAAGGGACGGAAGGTGAATTAACATCCCATCCCACCAAAGGAGCATTCAGCCTGAAGAGGAGAGGAAAGTACTGCAAAGTTTATAACAACATTGTCACAAACTCAACTCACAAACTTTTTGAAATCTGCAAGAGAGAAAAATAGAGAGAGAATTAACCTTTTATCATCTGAACAATGATAACATGAAATATTAAAGGATCCAAAGACTGACTGCAGTGTTTTAGTCATCAGTTAACTGTTACCAGATAACTCTGTTTTCAACAGTGTATAATCACTTGAAGATAAGAATTATAGTTATGTTTATTAGGTATTTTGTAGTAAATTAGTTATACCTTGTGCGTCTTTGAGAATGTAATTGACTGTACATTATCCCTTTAAAATATCAAAATGTTTTTATCTCACTGACTGATGTTCTGTATGTAAAAAATAATATAACTTTATGAAGATGAATAAACAGACTTTGATTATGATTATGATTATAAACAGAGAATCAGCTTTGCTTATTTCACATCATCATGATTATTGTCAGTATATTATTATTGTTTTGTACAGTTGGCGTGTAAGCTGTTTGCACCTCCTGGATGTTTTCTTTCTCTTCAGGTTTATTAGAACCACTGAACACGAAGTCTGATGATGTACTCTGGTATTTCCGACAAGCGAGGACTCCTTCACTCTCAGAGCTCTACAACAATTGAATAGAAGGAAGCGCTGCTCGCTGACTTTTTCCTCCCCACAAACACTCACTTCCCTTCAGCTCGTCCATTCTGCTCATCTGAAGCTGGACGACACGCACGTAACATGGATGCCCTAATTCTGCTTTTCTTTATACTTGTGAGGTTCAGCTGCGTGTGTAAGTATTGCAATATTACTGCGTTTAAAGACTTCATCCATGTTCTTACATTTTCTGTGTTTGTGGTATCAAACTCTGTCAGATGTGTTCATCTTGCAAACATACAAATGAAGAAGTTCAGGAAAGTAGGGGGTAACCTCAGACTCAGACATGATGCTTTTCAATTTTGTATTACTGCTGAATTTATGTAAAGTAAAAGTACTTCATGTTAAAGTAATTCATGTCAAAGGAATTCATGTTCAATTCATTTTTTTTCTGCTGTGGATGTTTGTTGATGTTTGATTATGTTTGTTTGTTGTTGGTTGTTAATGTTTGTTTGTTGATGTTATGCTTGTTTGAACAGCGTTATATCCTGTTAGCTAGTTTTATAAGACTATCCTATGACCTGTGAAAAACATGTATCTGTAAAAAGTTATAATAACAGTATTTTCAGCTTTGTGATGAAGACTTGTCCAAATGAGCCGAGGCGGTTTTTAAAGAGAGGAACTCTTTAAAAACCCTCTCAGATTATCTGGATCTGGATATTATCTGAAGGAGAATTTTGAAGGGAAACACATGAAGGGAACTCTTCATCCTGGAGATACAAGCTTTCACTGGACAGGAAGAAGATGAACTGTAATCTGAAAAAGTAAAAAACTGTTTCCATGAAAGTCACTCTGCTGTGTAAAACGTGAACAGAAACAAATTTAGTATGCAAATTAGGCATTGTCTCATTACAATGCAGAACAGAAATGTGAACACTGAACAAATTCAGGTTCAAAACATTAAAAGTTGGAGTTTGAATGTTTTCACATTTAAACTCCATGTTTCTGTTTCACACAGTGGGATAACAATCTGATATTTATTCTCTCTTCACAGAGGCTCTGTTTATCTTTCAGTCTGGAGAATGTTCTGTTTTTATCATTTCTAAATTCTAAAAACTGAATTACTGACTTATCTTTGTGTCTCATCAGCCGGGTTCCTCATCATGTTGACACCGAGGAGGTTATGTCTGTTAAGCCAAAGTCAAATCGTCATCCTGGGACGCTGTGATGTCACCAGCCCTGCCCATCAGTGGGAGTGGCTGGGTGGCGCCCGGCTGATCAACACTCTGTCCTCACGGTGTCTCTGGGCGGACCCCAGCCCCCGCCTTCCACTCCACGCCCGCCTCGCCAAACTCAGCGACTGTAGCAGTGCACCGGCGTGGAGCTGTGACAACAATAACGGAGTGTTTGGATTGGCTGAGACACACATGTACCTGAAAAAACAGGGGTTACGCGTGGTGATTGGAGGAAACATTCAGATGTCAGAATGGAGAAAGTATGATGAAGACTCTGGAGGGAATCAGCTGATGACTTCATTATGCCCTGAAACAGGTGAGAGGAAACTGGACCATGGTCACCTGTGACGTCACACTGTGACTAAGAGATTCAGAGTACACTCCTACCTATGTTACAGTTTAATGATGACCAAACTACGTTCTCTGTAAACATAATGACGAAATGTCTGACTCCAGATTAATCAACACTGAACTGAAATCACTCTGATCTTAGAAAAGGTGCTAACCGGAATTAGACATGGTTCTTTAGAGTGATGCCAAAGGAGAACCATGTTTAGTTCCACAGAAACCTTTTATCGAGATGTTATTTAAAGAACCCTTAAAGGTGCTGCTGTCCTCCCTCCACCAGTTCCCGGCTAATCCAAAAATGGTCAGAGGTGGAGCAGGGGGTGGAGCTGAGATGGGCTAAATGAAGCCTAGTTACAAAAACCAGACACCTGTCGCTCAAAGCATCCATGCTCTTAATTCTGCATAAATAACTAAGCCTTAATATAATCTGAACAGCTCAGTTGTATATAACTTCACCCTCAGTACAGTTGTCATGAACGGGGAAATTAGCTACAGAGACCAAAACAGTTTTTTGTACCAGGCTGTAAACATGTTTATTTCTGCTGTGAAGTTGGACATTTGGACATGGGGACCTATGGAGACTGACTCACTTCTGGAGCCAGCCTCAGGTGGACGTTAGAGGAACTGCAGCTTGTGTTACTTCCTGTGTTGGCTTAACTTCACAGAGGAAGATACTGTGATTTTGAACTGCGGAGCTGAGCCTGGATGTTATGTAATGCTCCGATGTCACAGATATGCAGATTTCCACATCATGTAATTCAGTGGCTTTTTGAGCTTTAGCTTCTTCCCATTGAAAACAAATTACCATTCCCATTATCCTCAACTGTGTGTTTAGTGCTAATTGTTTAGTGAAATTGTTAGCATGCTAACATGCTACTTAAGATCGTGAAGCTTGTGGGCTCTGTGAACAGGAAGTGTACTGGTGGTGTTCATGTCAGGATGACTCTCTGATACAGACTTCCTCCTCATTGTTGCTGCTGTTTGTTGGTTCACTGAGTCCAACAGGACAGACGTCAGCAGTGCACTTCCTGTCAGAGTCTCAGCCAACATCTCAGAGACGAACACATCGACACTTTTCACTTCTGACCTTTGACCACTTCTGTTTTCAGGTACTTTGAAATCTGAACTTATCCTTTAGAAGTGTACAGAATGTTCTCTGCATGTCTCTGGACTCCGGGAGGTTGCTGGAGAACTCAGAGAGAACCCATGCATACACAGAGAGAACATGCAAACTCCACATATTAAGAACCCAGACTGCTGGGTTTAAACCCATAATCTTCCTGTTGCGAGGTGACAGTTCTAACCATGGCCCCACCATGCTGACTGCCTTATTAATAAGTTGATTGGTGACTCTGTGGGTGTCCATAGGTATAACTGTGCTCTGTGATGAACTGCAGCTGAGTCACAGAGACTATGAGTCCAGGTTTTAGACAGTCTGTGGGGAACGTTACAGAGACTACATCCATTTTTACGGTCAACAGAACAATAAAAGTATCTAGATGATAAAATGTCCGTAGGTGGAGTTTGTGTGTCAGGGATCAGAAAACATGTTGTCACTTTTGTTTTTATTCTTCTTCTCATTTCTCAGACACAACTCCTCTCTCCACGATCTTTTATTCATCCACACATAAACCATTGGGACTCTCCAGCACCTTCAACACCATCAGAGGTCCTACCATGACTGTCACTAATGAACAGTTATCAAACACAGTCAAAATCCAGCGAACCACCAGACAACTCACCACATTGGAGGTCCACGCTTCACCAACGAATGGAACCTCAGTGTATGTGAATGACATCACCAAACCTCGAACCAGGAGGTCAGCAACAACAGATCCTGATGTTTCTACTTCAGTCACAGAGCTGTCAGCTTTGAACAGCAGCCAAATAATCTCCTCAAGTTCATCTGTGCTCATGACTGACCGATCCATAAAAGTTTCAGAGAGTTCATCAACAAACCACCCAGAACCCTTCAGTACCCTCAGGACTGAAGCCGAGACATCAGAACACAGAGAAAAGTCCACCATGTCCTTCTTAACGAGCGGAAACAAGTCAACTGAATCTGCAGCTGTGACCCTGGCTTCCTCTACAGTTTCTTCAAAGTCACACATGACGGACTCGACTGATCCTCTGGTCACATCGGATTTCACTTCTGTCATCTCTGATGCCACCTCTGACATCACTGTTGGTGTATCTGCTGTTTCTGACACAGAGTCTGCTTATACACATTCAGTCTACAATAATACCTACCTGTCACCTGCATCCCCCATAACAACACCAGCACCTCTGACTGTGCCTTCAACAGCAGGTATGACATCTACATCAGTCACGGAGACAGATCCAACGTCGACCCATCGCATCCTGCTTTTGACTTCCCAAACTTCACCAACAGTTACCTCAGTGCTGGACTCAACAGTTCATCCAAAACTCTCAGCTAGCCCCTCAACTGATGGTGTTCCACTTACTGTGATGTCGACAGGAGGGATCCCCAACTCAACTCCAACAGTACCACCTATGAGTCCAAGAACAACAGCTAACAGCAAACCCACTACCACCCCCACAACCACAACGATTACAACCACATCTACAACCAAACCCAAAACTCCCCCGGTAACCACAACCACAACTCCTACAACCAAACCCACAACCACCCCGGTAACCACAACCACAACACCTACAACCAAACCCACAACCACCCTGGTAACCACAACCACAACACCTACAACCAAACCCACAACCACCCCGGTAACCACAACCACAACACCTACAACCAAACCCACAACCACCCCGGTAACCAAAAGCATAACACCTACAACCAAACACACAACCACCCCTGTAATCACCACAACTGACGCCATGTTGACCACAGTCATCATGACCACCCTGACTCCAACTACAACCATTACAACCACCATCAGCACCACTCCAAAAACACCTGCAGCTACAACAACAACCAGAACAACCACAGCTCCTCCTCCAAACACACTTCAAACCACAACTTCAGGATTGACCTCCACCACACCTGTAAGTATTAAATTTGTTTCATCTTACAGGAACATTTATATTTCATGAACCATCACAGCAGTAACACAAAACACCTGAACCCTGAAATGAAACCTCATTGACTGCTGAGCTGATGGTACTTTCTTCAGAACATGATATGCTAAGATAAGTATGATCACCATGGTAAACGTATCTGCTTAACATCAGCATGTTAGTATGTTCCGGTACAATACTTTAAGTTCCTCTTTCATTGATTGTTCAACCTCTGTGAGGTTCTAGTGAGGTTTGTGAGATAACAGAGTATGATCAGCATACCCAGATTAAAGTAACCCAGATTAACACGCTTAAAGTTATTTTCAACACTTTAATGTGTCTATATGGGACCACAGACCTCATTTGACTCTTCTTGGAGTTAAAATTTAAGACTTCTCATCACCAACCGGATGACACTTGACACTTGACACTTCATGTCATCTTAGACATGAACTCTGTGTTATTGCATTTAGTTTTTTTAATAAAAATATAAAGGTGGTGTTTCATATACGGTGCTTTAAAACATTTGAAATAACATCAAAAACATTAACACTAACAGAACATCCTCTGAGAGTATTTTAGTTTAACATGTAGAGTTCCTATCGAAATATCAAATAAAACACAAAGACTTTAAAGGAGGTTGGAGCACAGACATGGTGACCATTAAACCTTCAAGAGACCTCTGAACTCTGAATTATACACTTCAGACTTCAATGATAATCTCTGCGGCCAGATGCAGGCAATGCTTTTGTTAATGTGTTTTGAACAGCGACACATTACTTTATCTTGGCTGCTTGTACAAAATAACAATGAGATTTTCATCTGATCTACTGAAAAGACATCGTGTTGGATCTCTGCTCAGCAGGAGAGAAACAACCAGCAGCACTCAGATGACAAGCAAGACTGTTGCATCACAACGAACTAGAAAGCCCTTCATTACTGATGACATTGATTAAGGCCATCAAAAAACACACAACAAGCGGGCCATGTAACTGGGCACAGCAGCCTCTATGGCAGAGAGAAGAGAACATTGACGGAGGAAGCTAAGAAGAGAGGTTGATGTGGACCGTCTTCCAGAAGAAGCTGATGCCTTCAAACATCATTTTGTTGAACCGAAGGTGGAAAACTAAAAAGGTTCAGTTTAACAGCTGAAACCAGTGAATAATATTCTTATTAATGCTAATCATAAATAATCATAAATCAATCATCAAGACAGTTAATATTCTGTCTGTTGATTGATCAGACAGCCCACCGAGGAAAATGTACTTTGTGACTTTGGGCTATACAAATAAAATCTCATTTGAATCTGATTTGATTGATTAGTGGTTGCAGCTGTAGTACAAACCATCTTTAGTGGGAGGTTTCAGATGTTCAGGTGGGATCAGAAGTTTAAGTCATCCTGTCAGTGTCTCATAAGTATCATACTTTCACATGTTTGCTGATCCAACGGATGAAATTCAAAGTTTCTTTCTCCAAACGTGAACTCTGCTATTATTAGTGCCTGTTTCTGGACTGAGGCTGCTTCCTGATTGGATAACTCTTATCAGCCACAACAATGGTTGGTTGTGACAGACGAAGCTCAGTTTGATGCGAAAGGTCGCAGAGAGAGTCCGAGGCAGGCAGGAAGGAAAGCAGGGTGGGGTGTTGGTCTGCAGAGAGCTGGCCTGCCTCTGCTCGCACAGCAGTGAAAGTTTGATGATCAATGGGTCATCCAAGGGAAAAGAGTCCGGGACATGACAAAGAAAGACAGCCGAGATGAGGATGAGGATGGTGACAATGGTGAGGATGAAGATGAAGATGAAGATGAAGATGGAGTCTCATCTGGAGACAGTTTTATGCTCAGTGTACCAATCGCTCAGAGAAGTTTGTCTACCTCGACTTCCTCAGTATGTCAGCTCATCCCAGATTCAACCACGTGTCTTTGACTGAACTGACAGACTTGGACCAGAGGCCGCCATGTTCCTACACATCACATGTTCGATACTCGCTTTAATCTGGAGCCTGAACGAGGTGAGTTCAAGGACCCGGCTCTGGATTGGAGGATTCAGACTCTCTCAGGTAGAATTTGAGGGAAAATGTGAGAAAGCCTGCAGGAACAGATCTGAGATGCCATTATCAACCAGCCGATCAATCCATATTAGTGTCAGCTGACACTGATCAATGAGGTTCTTCAGTTTATTAATGGAGGAACCATTACTGATAATTCTGAAGGTAAATTGACCTGTTAACAGTTTCTGCAGATTCAAAACAGAAAATCTCAAACTCACTTTGACAGGATGATTTTATATGTAATTAATGTATTATTATTTTCAGGTGATGTCACTGTGGAGTCATTAAAGATGTTTTATTAAAATACATCAACTGATTAAAGATTTAAGAAACAGTCATTAGGATCAGCTCAGCTCTTACTGTTCCATCATATTTTTAGCACTGCCTGCTTTGATATGCTCTTTGTTTCCGACATGCAGTGGTTTCATGCTGAACATCAATGCAACCATCTCCTAACCATAACCTGACAGACTGCAGGGGTGCAGTGGGAAGACAGTTTGAAATGGTTCTCGCTACTCACCTGGTGTGATGTTGTTTCCTGTTTCAGGTCCAGTCTACCAAGGTTTCCCACTGCTCTGTAAACTTCACGGAGGTCCTGACCCACACAGATTGTGTCGTGGTGAAGTTCAGCACCGCCGGACTCTCCTGTAACTTCACCGCATTCACAGATGATGACAGGTGGGCTGACTGCGACATTGACGGAGAGTCCAGGAACGCCTTTGTCTGTCAGATCCTGGGTCTGGAACCTGGGACGTTGTACAGCTTAATAGTGATTTCCTTGAAAGATGGAGAGAGGAACAATGTGTCAGTGCGCACAGGTGAGAATGGTGCACACCCTCACCTGGAGAATGATGTTCAGAGTCATATGCAGCTTCTGAATGACGTGACAAAACTTCCTCTGGATGTCATCACTTTAAACTTTATCACCTGATGAAGATCTGATCACCTCTGGTGATGTCTTACAGAGGAGGTTTTGTCACGTTTACGAACCCTTTTATCCCAAAAACCAAGAAGTAACCATACTGTTAGCATTTCACAATGTTAACCAGAGCACTGTGGTTTTCACAGCTTTCACATCACTTAGCTAATGTTAGCTTAAATGAACAAGGTACAGATCAGGTGTCACCTGATCTTCTTGTGTAAAATGGTGCTGTGTCATTAATAGATGATGATGAAATGTTCTATAGGGTTCCAAAAGGTTTTGCTCTGTTTGATACCTTCCTTGATTCTGGTCTGAGTAGCCTGTCGGTCTGTAAAACCATCAGTTTACTACACAGCCTCGTCCTGACCTGAACAATGGCCTTCAACACATCTGAAGGGTTTGTTTCTAGAACCAGAACCCTCACTTCCCTCCTCACATTGTTTCAAGTTTGTTTTTAATTGACTCATAAATGATGGTTCTGGACGCTCGGGGGTCACACAGCTCCATAAACCTAAGGCAAGCAGCTTCAAGTCAAAGTCATGTCATCCCTGGAGCCGCCAACAGGAAGGAGTGAAGTCTCCTGTGGGAGGAAACGTTATTAACACTGACCAGAGTTCAGGGGGGGTCATCCTCTACTTCCTGCCACACCCATCTTTTTTTTCCCGTTTCCTGTCCGGACTTAAACTCACGCCGGCTCCACGAAAACACTTTGTTCTTTAAGCAGCTGAAACAATCTTATCAAGGTCAACCATCAGTGGCCACTACACAAACACAGGAAGTACACACACACACAATTTTGGTTCTTGATGACAACTCAAATAACCCATTTCTTGTCTCAGACCCAGTTGGTCCGGCTCTCCTGGACATTGAGCTGGACGAGGTTAAGGCTCAGTATAAAATCCAGTCTGAGGTCCGCGATGAGACTTCAGGCCTGCGTGTGTTCTGGTCCCGTTCTGCCGGTCATGTGGACTGGTACGACCTTACTCTGGAGGACAGCAGCTCCGGATTCACCCGCAAGACCAGAATCATGGGCTCTGCTGCCCCCCAGTCTGGTTTCAGCTCACTGGTCCCTGGTACACGGTACACAGTCAGTGTGGTGGCTTCAGCTGGGAACAAGAGTGCTCCACCTGTCCACACCTTTGCCACTACAGGTGAGACCTGCACACCTACAGACCACTTGTGGCCCCTTTTACATAGATCTTACACTGATCCACGTGGATCTGCTGACTTCTGTTCTAAATCTGTGTAAAGTTGTTCCTCCAGCAGACACACATTTTGCCTGTCTTGCAGCTCCGTCGTTGGTCCGTGGTCTCCAGGTGACGTCATTGTCGTCAGACAGCCTCCATGTTACCTGGCAGGCTGGTCCAGGCAGAACTGAGCAGTTCAAGGTTCTGCTGACAGATCTGGATGGGGTTCTGTTGAAGAACGTCACACTGCAGAACACTGTGACCTCTACTTGGCTGGACGGCCTGCAGCCCGGAACCCTGTACACTATCACTGTGGTAACTGAGGCCGTTGGCCTGCAGAGCTCTGCCTCCAAACAGGCTGTCACAGGTATTATGGGACATTTCGAGAACCAGAATCTTCCAGTCTGTTTTTAGTTCTAGTTCTGGTTCAGAGTCAAAAACAGCTGATGAACAAACGTCACTAAAACATTTTCAAACATTTAGTCAATCCTCTGACTGACCGCTCCTCCACACAGACATCATCGTCTCTAAAGGTTTGTATGATCTGTCCTCCCTTCAGTCCCAGCACCGGTATCAGGTCTCAGGCTGGAGAACAATGGTAGCTCAGACCGTCTGCAGGCCTCCTGGATGTCGCCTGAAGGGGGCTTGGATGTCTACCTGGTGACCCTCTCAGCTCTGGGATCGACCCCCCAGGAGTATCACCT
This sequence comes from Larimichthys crocea, assembly GCF_000972845.2. Taxonomy (NCBI): domain Eukaryota; kingdom Metazoa; phylum Chordata; class Actinopteri; family Sciaenidae; genus Larimichthys; species Larimichthys crocea. Next base: position 39,593 of record NW_020852853.1, read on the forward strand.
GCCTCCCAACATCACCCAGGTTTCCTTTGAGGGTCTGACCCCCGGACTGAGCTATCAGCTGACTGTCCGGACCACAGCAGCAGGACAGAGCTCAGAGACCAGGACCAGTGCAAGGACCGGTACCTGTCCAGTTTAACACAAATATTTCAGGTTCCTCTCAGTACTCTGCTCTGATCTGATTGATATGTTTCAGTTCCTGATCGGGTCTCGGCTCTTGCCATGACGCCTCTCAGTGATGGTGAGATTCTGAGGGTCAGCTGGTCGCCCCCCAGAGGCCACTGGGAGAACTACAGCGTCGTGCTAAGGAATGCTTCAGTGGTTCTGGTGAAGCGAACCATTGGTAAACTGAGCACACAGCACACATTCTCCGGCCTCGCTCTGGTGCCAGGACGACTCTACATGGCAGAGGTCACAGTTCACAGCGGCATTCTGGGTAACACAGCGCACTGCCATGGACGACTGGGTCAGTAAACATTTATAGCTTTTGTTTTTGTTCTCATGCTGCCAAAGTAAAGAAAAAAATATGTATAGTTTCAATGAAAATTTAAGTTTGTAATAAAAATGTTTGCCTCCAGCGCCGCGTCCTGTGCAGCGGCTGGTCATCCGTCATGCTAATGAAACCACTCTGAGTGTCCTGTGGAACTGGCCCATTGGTGAATGGGATGGCTTCACTGTGGTCCTCAGACAGGTGGACCCTGCCACCATTGTGTCTCAGCGGGTCCTTTCATGGGAAGCCCGAGAATGCACCTTTAACATCCTCACCTCAGGACGTCTGTACACCATCACCGTGACAACCAACAGTGGCAACCTGACGAGCTCCGCCTCTGTGACTGCACGGACCAGTATGATTTATTTATTTACTTACTTATTCACATAGATTTGAGGAATATATAAACAGTTTGAGATAGTTTATAAATAGTTTTATGTATGTTGTGAAACTAACTTTAGTTAGTTTAAAGTTATAAATAAACAGTTTGATGTAAAAGTACTGGTTAACTAAAAGCAATGCATACATAACAGTTAAAATGGTTACTTGAAGTAATAGATAAATAGATATAGATAAAAAGTTTTAATTAGTTTAAAGATGAATTTGGGTTCTGAATGTCAAGTGTTTTTTCTCAGCTCCAGCTCAAGTCTCCAGGCTGCAGGTCTCTAACTTCGGCACCGTCGACAGCCTACAGGCTGAGTGGGAGCGAGCCTCTGGGGATCTGGACTCATACCGGGTCCTGCTGGTCCACGACAGCAGTGTTATCAAGAACCAGAGTGTGGAAGCCGACGCCACCAACATCAGCTTCCACGCTTTGAGACCCGGAGCTCTGTACAAGGTGGTGTTAACCACCATCAGAGCCGGACAGACCTCTAGGCAGACGGTCGCAGAGGGACGCACCGGTAATATTTATTCATATATAAACTATATGGTATACACACAAACACATAGTATATATCTAGTTTTTCACTTCACGTTCAGTCTTTCGGGATTTCTTTTTGTCATTTTTTAAAGAAGATGTTTTTTGCATGCATCAGGAGTGAGAGTGTGTGTTCATAAACTGAATCACTACACCAACGTTTGTGTGTGTGTGTTCAGGATGTTACTGAAAAGCAGGAATTTTCAGGAAGTGGCAACAACAACCTGAAGGTCTGTAAAAGACTTCCTGTCTGAAGGAGGAAGTGAATGAGCCTCTTTGATAAATAAGAAAGTAAAGTATTTCAGAGATAATCAAAGATTTTAAATAAAAACTGGAGATTTAAACTATGAAGGTAGTTCAGACAGGTGAGCCAAGGGGGTTATAATTAGCAGACTAGTCCTTTCAACTGAAAGCTCTTCAGGAATTTACTGTTAAAACAGGAAGTGAACAGACTATGAAGTCTGGACTGGGTTTAGTAGCCAGTTCTAACCTGCCTGACCTGTCCTGTGTCCTCCCCTGGCCTGTGTCCCCCCCCTCAGTCCCGGCTGCAGTTGGCGAGGTGATGGTCAGTAACAACGGTCGGATGGACTTCCTCAGCGTGTCGTGGCGTCCGGCTCCAGGTGAGGTGGACAATTACTTGGTGAGCCTGAGTGACGGCGACAAGACGCTTCACACGGTTTACAAGTCAAGTTCAGAGTGTGTGTTCAACTCTCTGGTGTCTGGACGTCTCTACAACATCTCCATCAGCTCCCGCAGTGGCATCTACCAGAACCACACTGTCATCCAGGAGAGGACACGTATGTACACCAACACCCACCGTGTGATAGCCGGCCAGAGTCAAACTACAATAATCAATAATAACTTTATAATATGAAATATAACAACTTTATTTATTTGTGGTTATTTTCTCTCTCAGAACCATCAAAGGTGGAGAACCCGACAGCCACTCACGCTGCTCGTGACGACTACCTGAAGGTGTACTGGCGCCACGCTGCTGGAGACTTGGACTTCTACCAGGTGTCCATCAAACACAACAACATGTTCCTGCAGAACAAGACAGTCCTGAAGACACAGAATGAATGTGTGTTTAATGGCCTGGTACCGGGCCGCCTCTACACGGTACTGGTCAGCACCTGGAGTGGGAAATATGAAACCAGTGCCTCCACCCATGGCCGGACCTGTGAGTGACCTTTGAGCTGATCTATCAGTTGACTGAAAATGAAACCAGAACTTTTTCAATCCAGTCAGAACCCAAACGGTTCTTTAGACAGTCTAACTCTTCTGTCCCACAGTCCCAGCGGCGGTCCGCTCCCTGGCTCTGGCTGGTGGTGGTACTGAGGACCTGCAGGTGACGTGGTCCGCTGCTCCTGGTGACGTGGATCACTATGAGGTGCAGCTGCTGTTCAATGACATGAAGGTGTTTCCTCCGATCACGCTGGGCAGCGGCGTTGGAGAGTGTGTCCTGTCCTCACTCACACCTGGACGCCTCTACAAGATCCTGGTCTCCACCTTCAGTGGACCCAACCAGAGGGCCCAGTTCATAGAGGGCCGGACAGGTTAGACATGAGTACATGGGTTCTACATGGGTTTTATGTGACCTTAGATTTGCAAAACTCTCGCTTCTGTTTGCCTGGAACCATCAGTCAGCGCTGATGATTTTTTTTCCTGAACCAAAAAATATTTAAAACATAACAAACAACGTAAACTTTTGGTTTGAGTTGCCTTTTGGGTGATCCATCTGCCCTTCAGAACCACCTCATCATGTAGACTTAAATTTATTATATGTCAATCTCCAAACTGCATGTTTGTCTTTAAAAAGACAAAAACTGAGTCTGCAGATGTTCTTCAAACGTGGGAGACAAGTTTCTCCTTGTTATGGTAATAAAGATGTTTAATCCAGCACAGTCCACCCATCCTTCTGTCTCTTCCTCCTTCAGTTCCCAGTAAAGTAAAGAACATCCATGTCAGTAACAGTGGGGACAGCACCAGTCTGAAGGTGAGCTGGACTCCTGGTCCGGGCGATGTGGACGGGTACTCTGTGTTTCTGTTCAGACTGAGCAGACAGCTGGACATCCGGCCCGTCCTCAAACACCACAATGAGGTGACATTTGGCTCCCTGCAGCCTGGACAGATGTACAGTGTGATGGTTCAGTCCATTAGCGGAGACCTGCTGAACAACAACACGGCCACCGGACGCACAGGTCAGCATCTAGGATTCTCATACTACCACAGTACTACCGTACTGTTATATTCTGTATATACCATTATGTACTGTGTATAATGTTTATGTGTAGCTCAGATATGACACACTGCATTACATAGCTTGTTTGATTCATAAAACACTGACTGGCTTCATGTGTTATACTAACTGGTGCTTATGCGTTCAGTGCCATCAACTGTGACTGGTCTCCAGGTGGAGGACCTCCAGTCTACCTGCAGCCTTCAGGTCAGCTGGCAAGAGGCTCTGGGCGTGTCCGACGGATATGTCCTGCAGCTTCTTGATGAGCGGGGTGGCCTGGTGAAGAACTCCTCTCAGCTCTCCGGAAACACCAGGCACAGGTTCGATGTCCTCATCCCGGGAAAGAAGTACCAAGTTGTGGTCCAGACCACCAGTGGGGGGGTCCACAGCCTGGGCGTCAGCACAGAGGCTCGGACACGTAAGACTTCCTGTTTACAACTCAGACTGGATTAACTGTTTTGCTGGTTTAACATTTACAGAAAAGGAGTTGAAATATTCAAAGAAGTTTTATATTAAGATTTTAAAACAATATGTTATACGATGTGAGAGAAGCCGGGTGACTCTCTGAGGTCTGAAGTTTTACCGACAAAACAACACAAAGTGATGGTTAAACTGTGCCTTCTTCCCGTCCCTTTTTGCCAGGTCCTGCAGCCGTCACTGATCTGTCCATCAAAGCCAACACCACCACCAGTCTGTCGTTCCACTGGTTCCCACCAGAGGGAGAGTTCCAGAGTTACGAGGTCTTCCTGTTTAAAAGTGACGACTCGCTGCAGGAGAGACGACGAGACCAGTCCAGCACTCAGCAGTGCTCGTTCCAGGGTCTCCGACCTGGAGCTCTGTACAGGATGGTGGTGGTGACCAATAGTGGGGAGCAGAGCAACCAGACTTCTATCTGGGCCAGGACAGGTGAGGCCTTGGGGAAAACTCAGGTCACAAGGAGGGGAGGAACATGATGTCATAGTGATGTCATCAGTGGATGCTGTTGAATTAACTGAATGAACCAAATCTGCACTGTGAGAGCTGAAATCAATCCAACAAATCCACAGTCAGTTTTAATTAACTTTAATTCATTTATTCCCTCAAGGTCTGTGTTGATTAATGTTAATTAAGATGCATTTATGTTAATAAAGGTTAATTAATGTTCATTAAAATTAGATGAGTGTGAACAAACACAAACAAGTTTGGTCTGATTCTTCTTGGCAGATTTATGGTTCAAACTGAAAAGTTGATTTTGCTAATATTTAACAATTAATAATAAATAAATTAAAACATGAGGGTTGACAGCTGACAGTTGTTTTAGTATTCCCACAGTTTGGACTGATAAAAACCTTTGAAAACCTGTGTCTGCTCCTCAGTCCCGGCAGCTGTGGCATCTCTGAAGGCTCACAGTGGAAACCAGTCTGATGCTCTGTGGGTGAACTGGGATCAGGGTGGTGGTGAACTGAGCGGTTACCTGCTGACCCTCTACGAACCCAACGGGTCTTGGCAGGTCGAGCAGCGGCTAGGACCAAAGGTCACACAGTTCGTTTTCTCACACCTGGTGCCAGGTCGACTGTATCGAGCAGAGGTCCTGAGTCTGAGCGGAGATCTGAGCAACAGAGCCAGCACCCTGGGCAGAACTGGTGAGACACAGTCTGTAGTTAGGAATAATCCTGGAAATCCTGGAAGAAGCACTCTGTCTGCCCCCTGCTGGACAGAGAGAAACACTGAAAATATTCTGACGTATACAAAGGATGTAAAATGCTCAGTTGAATTTTGTGTTGGTGTGAATTAATCATTCTCAAATGATATTTCAGTGTGGTCAGCAGGGGGTGCAGAGAACATGAAATACACATTATAAAGATGAAAACAACAAAACCATTTTTGCTCATCAGCTCCTGGACCTGCGACCTCCTTCCTGTTCAGAGGCGTCACCAACACCTCCCTGGAGATTACGTGGAGTGGCCCCATCGGCTCCGACTATGACGACTTTGACCTGCAGTGGACTCCTCGAGACCGGCTGTCCGTCATCAACCCATACCACAGCCGAACCTCTGGTAGCCGCATCCTGAGAGGAATGTTTCCCGGCCGACTGTACACCTTCAGCCTACGCACTGCCAGTGGGACCACAGGGCCTGAGGCCACGCGTACCTACAGCACACCCATCACCAACAGCATCCGGACCAGTAGGTGGCAACACTTCAATTTAACAAAATAAAGTCTTCATCTCATTCGAAAGTTCAAACAGCCAAACAAGTTAAGGAAACCTTTTAACATGAAGCCAACTTTTTATTTTTTATTTTGATCGTTAACCAAACAAACTACTAATTATTAAAGTTTCACGTTATTGTGTCTGTTTACTGTTTAGTTCATATCAGGAGCCTTTTAATAAAAAACAAACATGTTAAAAATTGTTTTCTAATTATTTCTGAGCAGAAACACATCTTCAGTGTGTGTTGATATCTTTGATGACGTTTTCTATATTAATATAAAATACTGTTTGTATCTTATTGCTGCAGAGCCAGAGCGAGTCCACAGCCTCCACTGTCGCCCTCAGAGCTCCACCTCCATCTCCTGCTCCTGGGGGCCACCGGAGGCCGACTACGACTCCTACACCATTGAGTGTCTCCACCAGGACTCCCGGATCTTGGTCTACTCTCGACGCACTGGTCGAGACTCCACCTCCTACCTGATCACCCATCTGGAGCCCCACAAACGCTACACCGTTTCTGTGAAGGTCATCTCAGACCGGACGACCAGCGCCGAGGCTCAGGACAGCGTGGTCACCATGATCGACCGTATGGTTCACATGTTCTAGTTCTGGTTCAGGGTCACACAGGTTCACATGTTCATGCAGAGGGTTTAGGGTTGTGTTTGTTGGGTTAATTCACTATTGGCAGTGAGTTTACTCTAATCTCTTTCTTGTCTTTCCTCATTGGACTCCTACAGGTCCTCCGGTGCCTCCTCTCAGTACCCGGATTAGTGACAGCACTGCTGTGGTCACCAAGTCCTCCATCTTCTTCAAGTTTAACTGCAGCTGGTTCAGTGATGTCAACGGAGCTGTCAGGTTCTTCACCGTTGTGGTGACGGAGTCTGAAGGTAATTGATGTTAGCAGGGGCTCAGTTAAACCACTGTACCAGGTTATGCTAGTACTGTCTAATGTGGCCTGCAGCAGAGATGAGCAGCAGCCACAGAAGTCTGCATGTTTGGAGGTTGTTTGTTTCAGTGTTTATCTTCACATAGCTCCATCTGGAGACACTTATATTATATTTTTGCAGTAGAACTACACAAGAACTACACAACACCTGGAAACACCTGGAGTTCAAACCTACAGTAACAATAATAGTAATATTGTGAAGTTTGAATGAGCTCAGAAATGAATTACAGTCAGAGATATGAAGATTCATCTTTGACCTTTGACCTCTGAGGTTTTCTGACTCTTCCTTTTCATATTTGAAGGTTTCGATGACGTACAGCCGGAGCAGCAGGACCCACTGCCGTCCTACCTGGACTATAAATCCAACAGCTCCATTAATACCTACCAGACCGGTTACTTCCCCAGTGAGTGCATTGGGGGCCTCGACAGCAGCTCCCACAGCTTTGAGATAAATGTGGGGACAGGGATGGAGTCACTGGGAGGCTCCTGTGACCACAGAGACTCAGATCTGGATTCAGAGACCAGCAGCAGAGACCAGAACCTGTTCTGTGACGGACCGCTGATACCCAAAACTGCCTACAGGTACTGAAAAAAAGACAGGTTGTCATTATTATAGAAACTCTTCTTGAAATTCCTAAATCAAAAATTTGAATTTAATTATTAATTTTTTATGAGATCAAACATCTGTCCAGACAGCCTTGACACAGCACTGGCTAAATCTGTAATTATATGATGTGAATATGATCTAAAGATGATTAAAGTATACGTGTTGATGCATGACATCACATCCAATCTGATCTGAGTGAACTGAAGGTTTGTGTGCCCTGCGTTCTGTCTGCAGGCTCAGCATCCGAGCATTCACTAAGCTGTTTGATGACGAACAGAACGACTTCACCTCCAGATCTTCTCTGTTCACCGACACCTACATGTCGCTGCCGCTGCTCACCGAGGCTGGTGAGCGGGAAACGTCATGTACAGTCACTCAGGTTCAGTTCAGGAAACCACAGGATCCACACTGGTCCACATGTTTGATCTGCGTTGGTCCACGTGTTTGATCCACATTGGTTCACGTGTTTGATCTGTGTTTGTCCATGTGTTTGATCCACATTGGTCCATGTGTTTGATCCGCGTTGGTCCATGTGTTTGATCCACATTGGTCCATGTGTTTGATCCGCGTTGGTCCACGTTTTTGATCCACATTGGTCCATGTGTTTGATCCGCGTTGGTCCACGTTTGATCAGTGGAAGAAAACCTTGACGTTGTCCGTAGAACCACCTGAAAAGTCTGCTGATCTGTTCATGAATGCAGCATCATAAATGATCATAAACATTTAAATTAACTTTTCATTTGTTAACTTCTCCACTCATTAACTTGCGATGGAGCACAGACATACCGGATGGAGTCTGATGTAGTTTGTTCTCCTGCAGAACCTCTGAGCGGTGTCATCGAAGGCGTCAGTGCTGCCATCTTCCTCATCGCCGTGATGGTCGGAGTCACTGTTCTGCTCGTGTGCAGACAGAAGGCTCGCAAAGTGTGAGGACCTAGACCCATGGACACCACCCGACTACTGATTCCAACTGACTACTGACGCCACCCGAATACTGAATCCACAAGACTACTTACGGCACCTATCTACTGGCTCCACTCGACTACTGATGCCACACGAATATTGACTCCACCTGACTACTCACTCCACAAGACTACTGACGCCACCTATCTACTGGCTCCATCGGACTACTGACACCACCTATCTATACACCTATATACTGACAGATCATAACTGTGCTGTTTGTTTCAGTGTTGAAGAGAGAGCCACAGTCAGGATGAGTGTGAGGAGAGAGAGACCCACACCAGGACTTCACCACGGGGTCAGAGGGTAAGATAATACTATTATTATTACTACTATTACAACTACATCTGATGTGTGTTTGATTTTCACTAACTAATGTCCCTCATCTTGTTTTCAGTCATCGTCGTATCTCAAGGTGAGAAATTCAAACGTTTCCATTGTTCCTCTGCTTGTTTTCTGTTAAGACTGGTACTTCACAAAAGGTAGGACTCAGAAGCACGACTCGAAAACAGTTCAGGGTTGAAACGTAATCCGTTTACTGGTCAAAAGGACGGTTCGGTACACGGTAATCAAATCCGATCAGGCAAACAAATCCAAAAAGGGCTAGGCAAAGGCAGAGGTCGGTGAACAGGCAAGTAAGTAAAAACAGGAAAATCCAATCACAAGAAAACTCACAGGGTTGGGACGTAAGGCACTGGGGTACAAAACAAACTGGCACAGAGAGGAAGAGAAACACAGACTAAATACACAAGAGAGGGGAGTGGTAACAAGACACAGGTGAATCTAATGAGGGCGGGGCAGACAATCAAAACTGGAGGGAAAAACACAGGGGCAGGAAGTGAGGCGGTCTGAAACGAGAGGAAGGGTAAATTTCACAATAAAACAGAAATCATAGAGTTTCACAATAAAACAAGACACATGAACTTAAAAGGATTGACGAGATGTGTCAGTTTTCAGCTTTTTGTTTTTATTATTCAAACATTTTATTCGTGTTCTTCAGTCCCATCAAGATCCAGAACTTTGAGAGTCACTACAACAACCTGCAGGCTGACTCCCACTACCTGCTGTCTCAGGAATACGAGGTCAGTCCACACGAGAAAAAACACAAAATCATCGTAAATATCATGACTTATATCCTTCATGACATGACTGTATGAACATTCTTCACGGCATGACAACTGTACGAACATCCCTCAAGGCGTGACGACTGTATGAACATCCTTCATGACAGGATAACTGATCTAAAGAAAACGTCTGTGTGACAGAGCAGCTCCGCCACTGTGGCCAGCACACACACATGCAGCGCACACACACATACTACACATCATTTCCCCATTCCCTTCTGCTCCGTGCTACATGGTCGTAACAACACACACATCCCTCTTTCCCCCTCCACCGGACAATAGCACGGCCAAGGGTGCACACTTGGCAGCTCTAGTTCAATATATGCATACACTCAAGCAGATGAAAACTTACTGGGTGTGTGGAAATGCGCCCGCCACAACTTACCTGTTCACTTCCAGCGGAGAAACAGGGCATAATAACAGTTGTCATTATGTAGGAGGATGACACACACCATTATTGATCCTGTGATACGAAGTAAAATGTTTTCATTAATAATGTCAATTTGTCCGGGTACTATGCAGTTTCTATGGAAGAGAAACAATGATGTGAATGTGAAGGAAAATGATGTTATAACGAGAAAAAGATGTTTATGTTATTTTTTATAGAAATGTAGTAGTCCGAGTGGGAGGGACTACCACTATAAAAGGGGCTGCCTGGGTTCTGATCAGGGTGGTTGGTTACAGAGGAGGTAAAAGTGTATTGAGAAGTGAGTTTTGAGTATTGTGTAAAGTCGAGTTATTGAAGAACTCGTTTTCTTTTTCTTTCTTTTGTTTTGTTTTTTTAAAGTGTATATAGAGCATTTTGCTTCATTCACTTTATTTATTTTTTGGTTTGTAAATATTGGCACTGTTTGCACCTGGTGAGGTGGAGAATAAAAATCACAACATAATTTTTCCGCCTGGATTTTTGGAACAAGGGATGAGGTTAGAGGAAGAACCTTGTGTCTGTTTGATGTTCTGTTGTTCTTGTCAGGATCTGAAGGACGTCGGGCGAAATCAACCTCTGGACTCCGCGCTGCTGCCAGAGAATCGCGGCAAGAACCGATACAACAACATCCTGCCCTGTGAGAAAAACACGTGTTGACATGTAGAAAAGAAGAACATGTTACATGTTCAGTGTATGACATCTTCCTGTATGTTCCAGATGACTCGACAAGAGTGAAGCTGTCCTATGTGGATGATGATCCGTGTTCTGACTACATCAACGCCAGTTACATCCCTGTGAGAACCACACCCACAATAACATGTAACACAGAAATCATTCAGTGTTTCTCTTTTGGATGATCTCACAAACATATTGCTCTTGCATGTTCTCAGGGGAACAACTTTCGTCGGGAATATGTTGCCACACAGGGTCCACTGCCAGGAACCAAAGATGATTTCTGGAAGATGGTTTGGGAGCAAAATGTCCACAATATCGTGATGGTGACTCAGTGTGTGGAGAAAGGCAGGGTGAGTAATTAACACGTCATCATTATAAACAGGCTTATTTACATGATCTCATCTATTTTTATGAAAGATCAAACTCAAACCTGCAGCAGGTTGTGTTACATTCTGAAAAGGGTGAAAGTCACAGGTTTTGACATGTCACATGTTTCTCCTGTGCTCAGGTGAAGTGTGACCATTATTGGCCTTTTGATCAGGATGCTTTGTACTATGGAGACCTGATTGTCCAGATGTTGTCAGAGTCTGTTCTACCTGAGTGGACCATCCGAGAGTTTAACATCTGCAGCGTATGTCATCATCACACATATGAATATACTTATTAACTTTATCTTATGTCTTTCAGTTTATTGTAAACATCCTGGAAAAGTCCTGGAGAATGATCTCTAGAAAACAGTGAAACATTTAACATCTGTACTCAGAACAGTTTCATGTGTTAATCCTGTGTTTGCATCAGGAGGAGCAGCTGAGCTTCACTCGGCTTGTTCGTCAGTTTCACTACACAGTCTGGCCAGATCATGGAGTCCCAGAGACCACTCAGTCCCTAATCCAGTTTGTCAGGACCGTCCGGGACTACGTCAACAGGAGTCCTGGATCTGGACCCACTGTGGTCCACTGCAGGTCAGAACAACACTTTAGAGTTAGAAAACAACACTTATCTTTCTGTTAGTCCAAAATTTGTTTACATTTTCCTGAGAAAATCCAGTAATTCTAGACCCCTCAATCTGAGACGTTCTGCCTGAAGGTTTCAGAACATTATCACTCCTCCAAAGAGATGAACTCATGAACCCTTATTATTCAGTTAAATTATTTTTTGTTGTTGTTGTTGTGTGTGTCAGTGCTGGTGTGGGTCGAACAGGGACCTTCATCGTTCTGGATCGAGTACTACAGCAGCTGGACACCAAGGACACACTGGATATCTACGGCTCCGTCTTTGACCTGCGACTCCATCGATCACACATGGTGCAGACTGAGGTAGGATCTATTTGACAGTGGTTCAGTGTCAACATGACATACTTTGAGTCTTGAGGTGATGTAGTTTCTCTTCCGTTCTCAGTGTCAGTACGCGTACCTCCATCAGTGTGTTCGTGATGTTTTGAGAGCCAGGAAGCTTCGTAGTGAGCAGGAGAACCTCTATCCCGTCTATGAGAACGTGAACTACACCTCCCAAAGAGGTCAGTGATCATGCAGCACCACCTGCAGACTCAGTTAGAGACATTAGTAATAGGCGGTAATCAGAAATATTAATGCTTCCTCCACAGAGATGGTGTGCACCAGGCGGTGAACATGGAATACTACAAAGCAACACAGAAATTTATTAATTTAATGACAGACTGTGTACATATACTGCATCATATCCATGTACATATACTGCGTCATATCTGTGTTTGTATATATTTATTATAGGAATGCTGCATTTTAAATTATATATATACGTTTTGTAATATTTGCACAGTTTATAGAAAACATCACATGATGAAGATTTACAGTAGGATGATGATGGTGATGATGTCATGACACAGCTTCATCATCAGTCTGTTGCTCATGATGACTGGATGGATTACTGAAGTGTTGATAGATCTACAAACACAATAATAATAACTGTAAATTTATTAAATTATTGATTAAAACCTGAAAAACAATCAGACAAAAAACATTTTTCAAATTCAATTCCTTTTTCATCCCTGTGTATTGACTTCACATAGAACTACAAACGTTCCTGTACTACTACAAACATTCACATAGAACTACAAACGTTCCTGTAGAACTACAAACGTTCCTGTAGAACTACAAACGTTCACATAAAACTACAAACGTTCCTGTACTACTACAAACATTCACATAGAACTGCAAACGTTCCTGTAGAACTACAAACGTTCCTGTAGAACTACAAACATTCACATAGAACTACAAACGTTCCTGTAGAACTACAAACGTTCCTGTAGACTGACCCTCATCATCTGCCGTAGCTCGTCATCTGTGAAATGTAAAAATATATTTTTTTAAACATACAAAGTGAACTTTATTTTGAAAGAACAGACCGGATATCTAAACATCTGCTGATTGATTGATCACCTGTGTAATGTGATTACTTATGAATGAATAAAGTAATCGAGTATTCTCAGATGTATGAACAAAGTAATCAAGTCTTTTCATATGTGAGTAAATTAATCGAGTACTCTCAGATGTGTGAATAATCGAGTACTTTCAGATGTGAGTAGAGTAATCGAGTACTTTCAGATGTGAGTAGAGTAATCGAGTACTTTCAGATGTGTGAGTACAGTAATCGAGTACTCTCAGATGTGTGAGTACAGTAATCGAGTACTCTCAGATGTGAGTACAGTAATCGAGTACTCTCCGACGTCACTCCTTCATGGCTCCGCTGGGAGAGGCCCCGGCTATCCCAAACCACAGGAGCCGCGCATGCGCAGAGCGGCGGGGCTTCACCACATTGGAACTCTCGGAAGTTCAGCCAAGTTGCCGAGATTTAGCCGCAGCTAGCAGCAGAGACGCTCCGACCGCAGCAAACTTGGTTTTCATCGGATAAAAAGTGCGTTTGGACGGAAGCTCGTCCCCCACAGTGACCCACGGAAGATTGTCGATGGATTTAAACCGATGTTCGCTGTGTGATCGGCGCAGACGGCAGCGGTAGAGTCTTTGAGAGAAGTTGTGATTGTTGTTTTTGGCGCTCTAGCAGCGCAGAGGAAAGATGGAGGCTGCGCTGGGTTAGCACAGAGCTAACGCTAGCTGTTGGAGGACTGGCCAGCGTCGTTTCGGGACGAACCGAGCTGCTCCACACCTGGACGGGCTCCGGGACGTTTGGACGCTGCATTTGAACACGGTGACGGTTACTCGTAAGTATGGCTCCATGACTTCACGGCTGTTTTCACGGCGGCTCGCAGCGGAATGCGTCGGTGTGTAACTGTAGCTAATGATGTAGCTAGAAGCTGTTAGCTTATTGAAGAGGCAGCTTAGCTTCGAGCTAACTAGCTGCCATTACACCACACACACACCGAGAGCCCGGAGCTCCGACACCACGCACCACTCACCGAGTCAGAGGGCGATACTCGGCCGGCTGGTGAACACCCAAACACGGGGAAGTGTGTGTGTGTGCGCGGAGCTCCAGGAGAAAGTGAAAAGCTGATCACTGATCAATACTCATGATCGACTATAGGAGTCTGAGTGTTTATCACCTATAATGACAGTGTTCTCATTAACAGACTAATTAACTCTGTTTAATGAGAAAGTTTCAAACAAAAAGTTCTGAAGGTTCTGGTCCGGTCCAGATCATTCAAAGATCCACCACCTGCTTTAGAGTGTTTAATATGTGTTCTCCATCAGTGATCAATAAGACGACATTAACGATCGATGATCAGCTTAATTAATTAAAAAACTGATCACAACTTCAATAATCAATCGCTTCATGAAGAAACTAACAACTAATCACAATGATTGATAGATTCAGACTGGGCTTGAGTTTAAATGTGATCAGATCAATTAATCAGTAAACGTTCGGTTTAAAGTACGGCAAACAGAGAGAGACAAACATGACACGCCAGACTCGATTGATTATTACATCGGATGGCGTTGAACTGCCGATGATTTCAAAATCCTGTTTTCTGTCTCCTTAATCGATAATCATTTTCATAATGTATTAATTGTTTCAGTTTTGATTGGCAGCTGACGGAGCAATCGATTGATCAGGACGTCCTCTCTGCTCCGACAGACTTGGACTGAAACAGACGACCGGCTCCGATTCGGTCCAAACGATCCTGAAGTCATCGAGAAACAACTTAGAATATTTTCAAGTTTAATTTAGTTTGAACGTCACGATGAGCCACGAGGAAAAACTACAGTTTGATATCAAGTCTGTGTTAATATATAATTATATATTAAAATAGAATCTGTCTGCTCAATCAGTCCAAGTCTGTCGGAGACGAAAACACAACGACGACTTCACAAAGTATCGAACCGTAAACACAACAGAGATTTAAACATGACGAAAAACTGCAGTGTATGGATTGTACATAGTTTATTGATCATTGTGTGTTTTTCTGTGTGTGTGCGCAGAGCTTCTGTTTATGTGTACAGATCATTTAAAGCATGAGACTCCCTCAGGTTCTGAGGATGGGACCAGGGCTACCGGAGGCAGGATCTAGGTGAGCACACGTTCAGCCTCTTTCATGTCACAGCGTTGTATTTCCTGCTGGTCTCAGCTGACATGTTTCCTGTTTCCTGTCAGACATCAGATGGTGCTCTGAAGAAGCCATGGGTAGCTGTTTAAGCTGTCCAGAGAAAGAGTCAATTCCAGATAATCATCAAAGCAAATTCAAGGTAAGTTCGTGTCCCGGCTTGCCTCAACAACAACCTCACAGTCAGTCAGTCAGACTGTCGGCACACACCCTGGATTATTCACTAATGATGGCTGAGATTTCACAAACTCTGCTCCTTTCTCAATTAGCAAATCTGTCTCCTCCTGTTTTCTCTCCTGTCTCTGCCTCAGTCGATCACACGCGACATTAACACCATCCTGAGTTTAATCACTAACATCAGAGATTATTACAGTATTTGCATCTTTCTTTGAATCTGCTGCTCACTTTGTCAATCAATAATTCACTGTGATCTAAAACAGGAAGTCTCACGTCTGAGATACTGAGAACAGATTTTAGTTTTAAATCATCACCAAAATAAGAAACTTTTGTTATTTCATATTGTTACAGCAGCTCACAGAACAACAGAAGACAATCATTAAAATACTTCCAAGATGCACAAAAAATATAAATTAAAACTATATATATATATATATATATATATATATCTATATATATAATATATATATATAATTATATATATATATATATAGATCTAGTATATAATAAATAAACATAATTGCACAGTGTCAATAAATAAACATAACTGCACTGTCAATAAATAAACATAACTGCACTGTCAATAAATAAACATAACTGCACTGTGTCAATAAACATAATTGCACAGTGTCAATAAATAAACATAACTGCACTGTCAATAAATAAACATAACTGCACTGTCAATAAATAAACATAACTGCACAGTGTCAATAAATAAACATAACTGCACTGTGTCAATAAATAAATATAACTGCACAGTGTCAATAAACATAATTGCATAGTGTCAATAAATAAACATATGTTGTTGTTGCCGTGTACCTGTCTGACTGTGTTGTTGTTGTTGCTTACCTGTTCAGGTGATAAACGTGGACGACGATGGGAACGAGTTGGGCTCAGGTGTGATGGAGCTGACTGACGCTGAGCTTGTCCTCCACACCCATCGCCGTGACGACGTCAGGTGGCCTTACCTGTGCCTGCGGCGCTATGGTTATGACTCCAACCTGTTCTCGTTTGAGAGCGGCCGGCGCTGCCAGACGGGACAAGGTATGTGCTGACATCACACTGTACTAATGAGGTTAGAACTAAACATAAATCTTTCTGTTATTGGTGATGTCATCTGGTGTGTTTGTGTTTCAGGTATCTTTGCCTTCAAATGTTCTCGAGCTGAGGAGATCTTCAACATGCTGCAGGAGGTGATGCATAGTCACAGCATCAGTGTAGTGGAGGAGGCGGTGCTGGAGCCTAACCACCAGGGGGCACACACACCTGCAGGTACACATACACACAGACACCTGAAACCCTAACCTAACCCTAGCCCTAACACTCAGTAGTACTTGCAGTACTCTCAGTCACCTACCTGTCTATCTCCAGCTCTCGGGTACTCTGTGCCAACGGTTCCAAATGGCGTGACCCGGATCCCGTCTGTTGGCGAGGCTCCGTCTCACCCCTCCACCCGCCACCCGTCTGTGGCGAGCACCCGTCTGCCATCTGTGGGGGAGGAGTCGACTCACCCTCTGCTGGTGGCTGATGAAGCGGTGAGACTTCCTGTTGGTCAGCTTTTCAAAATAAAATGCGTCTGATGTTGTGGTGATGTCATAACACCTGCTGTGATGTCATTCAGGTCCACACCTACGTGAACACCACGGGGCTCCTGGAGGACCAGCCCAGCCCACTGACCATCACCACCCCGTTGGAGAGTCCCACCTCTCCCCAGTCTCAGTGTCCTCCGACACCGCCTCCTCCTCCGAGGGTCCGCACCGAGCCACTGGCACCGCCCGCCCCTCCTGAGCCACAGGTGCTGCTGGAGCCACAGGGCGTCCGGTTCGTGCTGGGCCCCACCCCGGTTCAGAGGCAGCTGATGGAGAAGGAAAAGAGGCAGCAGGAGGCAAAAGAGACTGAGAAGCCCCGAGAGACTAATGGCCACGCTGAGGCACCTGCAGAGGCCGAGCTGCCACCGCCGCTTTCCAACGGCTCCTCCTCCTCCTCTTCTTCCAATCCCTCCACAGCTCTTCGCCGCCACCGCCCACCTCCCTTAACTCCTGACCTGAATGTCAACAACTCGGCCCAGCGGCGCACCGCCCTGCTGGACTATGAGAACCTGCCGGCACTGCCTCCAGTGTGGGAGGCGAGGAAGCCGAGCTCGGAGGAGGAAGAGAACGGCGGCAGTGGCCTCAAGACGCCGTCGCTCAACGGTTACAACCACCACCCACACCACGGCCTGCTGCACCACTCATACTCCCACCCTCTGTCCGCCGCCCTCGAGTCCTCACACAACTACGTCAACACGGAGAACGTGACTGCGCCACTCAGCGCCCACAGGCCCGACACAGCCCGCCGCCGCACCGACGGACCAACCATCTTCAACTTCGACTTCCGCCGGCCGCCGCTTTCTGGTCTCCCGGAGCCGCCCAAAACGCTCAATTACATCGAGGTGGAGATGGACAACAATGCCGGTAACAAGGGCGCCTCAGACGGCAGCAACCCCCACACGCCACGCACCCCGACCTCCCCGCTCCCCCCCACACCCCCCCCCCGCCGCACCGAGCTGTACGCCCTTATCGACATCGAGCGCACCGCTGCCATGTCCAACCTGCAGAAGGCCAGGCCACGAGATGACGGCACGTCACGCAAGACGCGACACAACAGCACGGAGCTGCCCACCAAAAGCACTGTGTGACACGCACCTTCACTTCCTGTTAGCACGGCACCCGGACGCTCGCTACGCCCGCACGGAGACGCGGTTACGGACTCCACTGAACACGTTTTACATGAGTTAATGACTTCCTGTGAGGTCACCTGTCGAGGTCACCATCACGCATATAGCAGTTTATTCCTCTGGTGATGTAATACCTCTGATCGGCGCCGGGCGGCGTTGGACTGCATCGTCGTGTTTTATGGTACAAATCAGTATTACTGAACAAAGCATTCCATTTATCCTTTTATATGATCACTACATGCTGCTGTAACTCAGTATCTATGAACTGTCTCTGAACATGTACAGTAGATTCTGGCACAATAAATGTCTGTTTGTTTTTAATTTGTACGCCGTGGACAAGGGGCTCCGTGTCACGACTCGTTCGCTCTGCATCCTGTGTTTGATTCCTGTTCGCTTAGCATAAAGACAGAAAACAGGGTCACTACTGACAGTTGAGAACTTGTCATATGATGTAACGACCAACATGTTCATCAGGCTAACCGTTCTAGCTTCAGTGCTAACTTTGATAGCTTGTTTTGTTTCATGACCTGTGATGCAACAAACTGACTGCTCAGTGATTGGAGGAGAGTCTGAGCGTTTTCACGTTACGTCTTCTGGTTCTAAACGTTTCATGCCATTTCCATGCTGTCCCGTGTAGCGCCCCCTTCAGGTGGATACATTTAAAACACTAAACTGACAACATTGATCAGCTGATCAGGATCAACACGTAGATCACTGACTGAACACGCTGGTGATTAACTTCACCTTCATTTACATATTTAAATTAACTGGGGACCCCATGGTGCGTTCAAAGAAAACTTTATTTTACAGCTCTGATGAAAACACGGTACAAAACACGCTAAATATTTACATCGTCAAACTCTTTAAAACAAAGACGGGCTCTGACTGGTCAGAGCAGTCAGGTGGCCTGATCAGTCACATCTTATCGAGTGACGAGTCTCCGTTTGGTCGTCTGCTCCACCAGCCTGTGATAATCGTCCAGTTTGTCCCGAACTCTCTTATACACCTGAAAAAAACAACACAGGTTTAATTTCCTCAGACTGATCGTCATGTGACACGTCAAACAGGAAGTGAGCACTCACGCTGCTGTTGGTCTGAGTCTCATTCAGCGTCTGAAGCAGTTGATCTATCGACGTGTACGGCAACCAGACGGACGGAGAGGTCGCTGACAGAGGGCGCTGAAACACACAGAGCGTCATTAAACGCATCATGCCGCATTCAAAGTTCATAAAAATAAAAAGTCAGCAAAGTCATTGACGGGTTCGTCTGAACAGACGGAAGATAATATTTGAAATGAACAGCTAAAAGCACAGCTCGATGACTCATTCTCCAGGTCTTTCAGTATATTATACAATCTATCTATATAGATATGTACACTGAGCAGAAATATAAACGCAGCACTTCTCCTTTGCCGAGATAATCCATCCCACCTCACAGGTGTGGCACAGCATGATTATTGCACAGGTGTGCCTGAGGCTGGCCACAATAAAAGTTCGTTATGCAAACCAATGTTGCAGCAGCTGTCCAAGTGGCTGGTCTCAGACGATCTGGGAGGTGAACATGCTGGATGTGGAGGTCCTGGGCTGGAGTGGTTACACATGGTCTGCAGTAATGAAGCTGGTTGAACGTACTGCCAAATTCTCTGAAACGCCTTTGGAGACGGCTTATGGTAGAGAACTGAACATTCAATCACGGGCAACAGCTCTGGTGGACATTCCTGCTGTCAGCATGCCAACTGCACGCTCCCTCAAAACATCACCTGTGACATTGTGCTGTGATGAAACTGAACATTTCAGAGTTCTTTTTATTGTGGCCAGCCTCAGGCACACCTGTGCAATAATCATGCTGTGCCACACCTGTGAGGTGAGATGGATTATCTCAGCAAAGGAGAAGTGCTCACTGTCACAGATTTACATATTTGTGAACAATATTTGAGAGAAATGTTCATTTTGTGTGTATAGAAAATGTTTTAAATCTTTGAGTCCATCTCATGAAAAATGAGGGCAAAAACATATAAAGTCCCTTGAATTTTGCAGCATGCGGTACTTGTACCTGTATGCCGTAGTATACGTGTCCCTTCCCGAGCAGAGCGTCCACATACTCGGTCACAAGCTCGGCAGCATCGTCCAGCAGGTCAAAGTTCAGGAACAGACGCAGCAGAGACGCAGCGTCCACAGTCTGCAGTGACACAGAGCATCGTGGGTAAAAAACTAACAAAAAAACCCCCCAAAAAAGCAAACACCTGTCAGTGAACACGTCACAAAGGTTAACCATTGGCTCGTCTCTCACCTTGTACGACTTGACAAGCCAATCAGGAAGAGGCACGCCATGTGACAGCAGCTTGTTGATGACACAGCGGTGGTACTGCCCGTTGGCGGATGGATACCTGTCCAGGTACGATGCCAGCAGGCGCCACGCCTCATCTGTCGCACTGACCACAGAAGAATAATGAAATCATGGTGATGTCACAGCATTAGCTTTGTCTGATTGGACGACACGTTTAAAAGGCCAAACCTTGACTCTTTGGTGTTGACGACTGATGACAACTGATTGGCAGCCAACCAGCTCCAGGCTTCGTTCTGAGACTCCTCCCCCCCGAATTGAAGCTTGATACACCTGAAAAAATGACGTATTCACATGTTCATCATGTCACGTGTTCATTCATGCGTGCGTGGTAAAAATGATTTTAGTCAAGTCAAACTTCATGTTTATGATGTCATGTGTCGAGTCACATGATCACATGTCCTCACAGTGACCTGTGATGAACTCACTTGAAGGTGAGACCCTCAAAGACAGGCGACAGGTTCAGTCTGAAGGTGAGACAGATGGAGAGCGCCGAGTCAAAAAGACCGGACTGAACGAGCAGGGAGACGATCTCTGAGGACGACGCACTACCTGAGGACAGACAGGTGAGAGACAGACAGGTGTGAGAGACAGACAGGTGAGAGAGGGGCAGGTAGGTGAGAGGTGCAGGTGCGTACCAGCGATGGCTGCAGATGGTGGGTGGTGCTGGGCAAGGGTGAGACGGCTGCGGGACAGGATGTACTCCTTTTCCAGGTCCTTGAGTTCCAGGATGTCGACCTGACGTCTTACTGCAGAAGAAACAGTGATGATGTCATCAGTTTAAAGTCATGTGATCAGACGTGTTTCGTGAAAATAACGACCTGATTCCTGATTGATGAACTGCAGAGCGTTTCCTTAACAGGAACCCAAAGGTTTGTCAAATGTTTAATTCAAGGTTTATTCAAGATTTGTTAAAGGTTATGAACAGTGAGTCTTCATCCAGCAGAGGGCAGCGTGTCTCCATAAAGACTGAGGACTTCCTGTTTGTACAGACTGACATCATCGTGACCACCTTAATGACATCAGTGTGTGTGTGTGTGTGTGTGTGTTAATAAAGTCACCTGGTTCAGAAGAAAACTCTCCGTCAGAGTTTCTCTTTGGAGATGCACCTGGACGCTCATACTGCAACACACACACACACACACACACATAAACTCAGCGTTTATTAGAAAGTGTTCATAGGTATATCTGTGTGTATCTGTGTGTGTGTGTCTGTTACCGTGGCGCCAGATGCTGGTTGGACGATCCAGGCGTATTCAGGTCTGATGAGGCGGAGACAGTTTAGAGCAGCCAGGTAACAGTTCACCTGTTTCTGAAGACCAACACGAGTTCGCACCTCCCGACCAAGACGCATCCCGAACTCAAACATCACTGTTCCTGCTACACACACACACACAATATTACATAAACAGGTGTGTTGTCGGTCGTACAGGTGTGTTGTCGGTCAAACAGGTGTGTTGTCGGTCATACCTTTCCTGTAGTTGTGTCGGTTGATGTGGAAGGCATACAGCAGCTCGTAGTAGTTGTGGGCCAGCAGGTCCAGACCTCTGGCTCTGGATTCAATGATACTGACCACCTGATGAGGACACACCAGGTAACTCACCTAATCCCGCCTCTCACAGTACATCAAGTTTCTATAGTAACAGGAAGACTACCTCGTCGTGCAGGTTGACGTAGGAGAACTGGACCAGATCCTGGAGCTGAGACCGTTCACACAGGACGACAACAAGCTGACGGAGACAGTCAAGCTGCCTGAAAAGATAAACATCAGAAACATAAACACAACATATAAACAACGCAAATATAAACACACAAACTGATCTGACACAAGTCTGCTACTCTGAGTGTGTATATATGTATGGATATAAATATGTGTACATACATGCTGCAGTCGGGGTTCTGTGTGAGTGCTTCGTAAGCTTCACTGTTGTGTCCCAGGTCCAGATGATGTTTGAATATTCGAGTCCACAGAGCAGCCTGAACCAGAACCAGGTTAAAGTAATTTCAAATCATCTCAGATGTTCACCTGCCTTCGTTAAACGTTTCGTGACTCTCCACCTGTCTGTCCACGTGCCTGCGTGCTAAACGTTACCTGACTGTTGACGTCGCTGGCGGCCTCCGTTATGGCCAGAGAGGCCAACTGAATGACGAATTCAGGTAAACCAACATCCTCCAACAGCCGCAACACCTGAACACAGACAGAAACAGGAAGTGTTTGACAGGTAGCTGTACTTGGATCTCACCTCTACCTGTCTGCTGCTGTCACACTGAATAAAACATGTTTTTACATGCAGACGTCATGAACAGATTTCATGGAACTTGTTCGAATGTCCTGTTGGTCGTCGGCCCTTCTACACCTATGTCATCATCCCATTAAGTGTACCTTGTTGTAGTACTGTAGTCTGGGAGTGGACGCAGCCTCATCTTCGTCTGTGCCCGTCAGTCTCATCAGGAACTCCTCCTTCTCCACCTCTGTTGCTGCTTCTTGGAAACACTGCAGAGCCTGAAGACAAAAAGTTGATAAGTCAGCAGGTCATGTGCTCTTCGATCCAGGTGTAGAGTCACACTTTGAGTCCATCTCACCTTCTGACCCTCCCCATTAGCCAGGTAACACTGACCCAGCATGAAGCGACAGGAGCCGATGTTCACCTGACACCAGGGACCAATCAGCCTCACGTACTCCTGCACACAGAAAGACATGGATAAGATACACCTGAGACACCATCATGGTGAGTATCAACACTGAACAAAGGTCGACATCGATCATCAAACGTCAATCAACACAATCATTGAACATACGATGATCACTGAACATACATCGATGATTACTGAACATACATCGATGATCATTGAACATACATCGATGATCATTGAACATACATCGATGATCATTGAACATTCGATGATCATTGAACATACATCGATGACCATTGACCACAGAGCGTCAATCCTTGATCCTCAACCGCCCATCCATAAATAGTGATCATTGATGGACAGACAGAAATGTCCGTATGAAGTATGAACAACATGAAGAATGTACATGTCACAGACGGGTTGAGATGAACACGTTAAACTCACTTGCAGCTGTGTGTACTGACAGCTGGCCATCAGACACTCTGGGAACTGGAATCCAGGGTTACTGGGCCAACTGGGACACCAGTTAAGATTCAACAACATTAATACACATTAATAAACCGTAAGATAACATTTCATTTCATTGTACATACAACAAGATCGAGGTGCACTCAAGAACCAGGCTCAGTATAGAATAAAACAAATAATAAAAAGTAATTAATATCTAATCCAGATTCTGTTGGAGGTTTGTGGGGAGACAGACGGCTGATTCTTACAAAAACTCTGCAGTGTTTAACATGTGAAGACCTGAAGAACCTAACCAAACATCCGGCTCGACGTGTTGTTGGGTCATTGAAGGATACAGCATCTGGGCGAGCAGGTGGACCACGTTGGAGGTCATGTGGCTCCAGTGGAGCAGAGAGTTACTCTGCTGCTGAGCATAAATGTGGGAAATGATCGTCTTCCTGGCTGCAGTCTGATAGAAGAGCTCCACAACTGTCTGAGGACTTAACACTGCAGAGACAACAAGGACAATGTCATCAGGACGGGGACAGCATTGGCATCAGGATGAAGACGATAAAACTATGCATGTTAAACATAAATAATCTCAGCCGTTGTTTCTGTCCCATCTGTCCTCCATTACTGATACTATGTAGTTATTTAACATCCAATGAAATGCTTTCTCTATTCTGATGCCACTGGAGCGTCAAAGCACAACTTTATTCAGTGATTTTGGTGAAACTGGATCAGATGAATGCACATCTCACAGGGTGCCAGGCTCTGTACTTCTCTTTGCTATCTTCACCACCTCCCTGGGTCAGATTATTCACTCACATGGCTTTTTCCTATCACTGCTATGCAGATGACACTCACTCTCAGTCTCTGCTCTCAGATACAGTGCTGTGAAAAGTATTTGTATATTTGTCACACTTTTTAATGTTTTCATTTATTAAGGGAAAAAGCTCCAAACCTACCTGACCTTATGTGAAAAAATCATTGCCCCCTTAACCTAATAACTGGTTGTGCCACCCCGAGCAGCAACAGCAGCAATCAAGCATTTGTGATAACTGGCAATGAGTGTTTCACATTGCTGTGGAGGAATTTTGGCCCACTCTTCATTGCAAAATTGCTTTAATTTAGACACATTGGAGGATTTGAGCATGAACGGCCTCTTTAAGGTCATACTACAGCATCGCAATCAGACTGAAGTCCAGACTTTGGCTAGACCGCTCCAAAATTAAATAATTTAAAAACTGCATTTTGTATTGACTCAGGTAATCTTTGTCGAACATTAAATTTTGTTTGATGATCTGAAACATTTGTGTGACAAATATGCAAAAAAATACAATAAAAATGAGGAAGGGGGCAACACACTATCTCCACATGGATGAAGGCACATCACCTCCAGATGAACCTCTCTAAAACTTAACTGAACCAACCCTACTAAACACAATGACATCAACATCAGAGTCACTCCCTATGTCTCGTCGAGAGAAATTAGGAGTCACGATTGATGACCAACTAACCTAATGAATAAAGTCGTCTGTCTGTCTGTCTCTAATCATATCGCTTCAGTTGCCTGGGCGTGCCGCTTTGTACTTCACATCATTAGAAATCAGGCCTTACCTAACTCAACATGCTACTCAACTACTAATACAGGCTGTGTCATCTGTCCCGGCGTCCCTCTCTACCTTCACAAACACCCTGAAGACCTCCAGCTCTTCAGACAGGACCTCCTCTACAACACTACCAACAACTGGATATGATGCATCTATCTCCGTCAAGTACTGTCACAGTAATTATTGCTTCACTAACACGTCCTTGTCTCACTGCACCTTGGCCCCTTTTTTGTAAGCTAGTCAGCTAGTTAAGTCAGCTAAATATTTACACAATATATATGAAGTCCTTCAGCTGCTCAGCTTCTACTGTCACTGACCTGATCTGTTGGTGGAGAGGGCTGGACTGTCGGACAGCTCCAACACGGTCAGATGCTGCAGGTTAGCATCTCTGAGGGGTCAAAGGACAAAGGTCAGAGGTACACAGCACACCTGCTCTCTACATTCATACACCTGTTGTGTTCTTAACATGTCAAATCAAACGTACAAACTCACATCCGTATGTATTTGTACACATTAGTTTGTACTCACATGATGTCTGTTATGTATTTGTAAACATACTGGCGTGTACTCACATGATGTCAAGGGGGACGGACGAGGCCAGGCTCTGACTGACGTGTTTGAGGAGGTGATAGGAGGACAGCAGGTGAGAGCTGCGAGGAATCAAGTCCTGCTGGAGCTGCAACAGCTGAGCACCTCCACCCAGAAACACCTGAGACACACACACACACACACACACACACACACACACACACACACACACACACACACGTTCATAAACTGAATCACTACACCAATGTGTGTGTGTGTGTGTGTGTGTGTGTGTGTGCTCTCACGTTGTCTCCAAAGCGTAGGTAGAGTTTCTGGAGGATCAGCAGGTCTCTGCAGAACAGCGCTCTAGTCATGGTCATGTGACAGACTGCCTGACAGACGACAGACACGGCTGAACTGCTGCCATACAGCTGAGACAGGTTGATCCTCATGTTCAGACTGTGACCTGCAAGACACAGAGCAGGGACGACTCGTCAATGTCAGGACGACACGTCAACGTCAGGACACAGTTTGAGTCCTCACGGGTCTACATAGAAACCCCTTTACAATCTGGTACACCATGAGACTTCATGTGTTGTTTCATACCGAGTGCGGGTCCGTCTCCTCCGACCTCTGAGTCCGTCTCTAGGTCCATCTCCCTCAGCAGGACCATCATGGCGGCCATTGGGTTACGAATGTCCTGCAGTTTGTTCTGGATGTCCTCGATCACGCTGTCACTTCATGAAATATTTAAATAAAACTATGTTAACATTCCCAGTGTCCCTCCTGTCATTAACTTTGTTAGCCTCATTAGCCTGATTAGCTAAAAACGTCACTAATGTTTTCTGATTCAATGAAACCTGAACTAGCACAGGTGTGATGACACGCTCAGGTTCAGGGGAGCTCAGTTGAGTAGGAGGACTGACTTGTCATTGGAGAGCATGTTCTCCAGGACGAGTTCTGCAGCCCTCTCAGGTGACTGAAGATGTTCCAGAGCTTTCTCCATCTCGTACGCCATCTCTCCAGAAACTGCATCACTGACCATCCGTAAACACTGAACCAGCTGCAGCACGTCATGGCCGACCTCTGGGTCTGAGGACAGGTAAACATTAAGTAAACACAACACGTGAAGCTTTCAATGACTCCGCAGCTTCACCTGAAGGTACCAGGTGTCCTCACCTTCAGTGATGGGCGTGTCCTCCTCTGAGGACAGGTACTCATCGTAAGACAGGTACAGGTGATCAACTGCGAAACACGGCAGCAGGAATGACACGAAGCCCTGAAATACACGTGATCACACACGTGACAATTAGAGCGTGTTTGGCTCCTCACATAACTGTCATGTCATAGACATAAACACAGCTGTGTTGGAGGAGCCTTACCTTTTTGAGCAGACAGACCATGCTGGTGTGCTGGCTCACTGTCAGACCCAGAGGCATGGACTGAGCCTCCTGGTACTGAAGACAACAGGCGTAGAATTTGGACCAGAACTCCACCTGCAGCTGACGATACTCTTCCTGAGAAAACTCAAACTCTGTCACACTGCTCTGCAGCTGGAGGGCAGACAGACAGGATAATAGACAGAGATGAGAGATTACTTCCTCATCCTAAAGAATCTATGGTACAAAGTTTAAGATTATAAACTCATTATATAACTCGTATTCTTTGCACTCTGTAAAAAAAACACTGTACTGTATTCTTTGAACTCTGTAATAAAACACTGTACTGTATTCTTTGAACTCTGTAATAAAAACACTGTACTGTATTCTTTGAACTCTGTAATAAAAACACTGTACTGTATTCTTTGAACTCTGTAATAAAAACACTACTGTATTCTTTGAACTCTGTAATAAAAACACTGTACTGTATTCTTTGAACTCTAATAAAAACACTGTACTGTATTCTTTGCACTCTGTAATAAAAACACTATACTGTATTCTTTGAACTCTCTGTAATAAAAACACTGTACTGTATTCTTTGAACTCTGTAATAAAAACACTGTACTGTATTCTTTGAACTCTGTAATAAAAACACTGTACTGTATTCTTTG
>NW_020852853.1:70232-141609 GCF_000972845.2 Larimichthys crocea
TAAAAACACTGTACTGTATTCTTTGAACTCTCTGTAATAACACAATACTGTATTCTTTGAACTCTAGTAAAAACACTGTACTGTATTCTTTGAACTCTAATAAAAACACTGTACTGTATTCTTTGAACTCTAATAAAAACACTGTACTGTATTCTTTGAACTCTGTAATAAAAACACTGTACTGTATTCTTTGAACTCTGTAATAAAAACACTGTACTGTATTCTTTGAACTCTGTAATAAAAACACTGTACTGTATTCTTTGACCGCTAGTAAAAACACTGTACTGTATTCTTTGACCGCTAGTAAAAACACTGTACTGTATTCTTTGAACTCTAATAAAAACACTGTACTGTATTCTTTGACCGCTAGTAAAAACACTGTACTGTATTCTTTGGACTCTGTAATAAAAACACTATACTGTATTCTTTGAACTCTCTGTAATAAAAACACAATACTGTATTCTTTGCACTCTCTGTAATAAAAACACTGTACTGTATTCTTTGAACTCTCTGTAATAACACAATACTGTATTCTTTGAACTCTAATAAAAACACTGTACTGTATTCTCTGAACTCTCTGTAATAACATGGTACTGTATTGTTTGAACTTTGTAGTAACATCTCATTGTGGATGAAGTACCTCACTCTCCACAGCCACAGTCACCTCCTTCTTCAGTGCCTCCCAGGACCAATTAGTGATTCTCTCTGAGCCTCTGCGGTAGATCTGAAACACACACAAAACGGTAAGTAAGGTAGGGCCTTATCTAGGCAGGTCATTTCTTAGCTACAGAGCTCTAACTAAAGCAGGTAGAGCTCTATCTACGGCAGGTTGTTTGTCACCTGTAAAGCTGTAACTAGGGCAGGTCGTTTCTTACCTGCAGAGCTTTAACGATGGCTGAAGCTGTGAAGCGTAGAGGAGAGAAGAGAACCTCCAGGTATGTCTCCTGTTAACAGAACACAGTATTTAATCACAGTCAATGTAATAAATAAACAGTGAGAGCTGAGTCACCAGGACAACACACCTGCTCAGGTAGATAGTCAGACTGTTGGTTCATTTTGAATCACTCCATTTAGAATAAAATTGAAATGTTCATTAGTTGAGTTTGTCTTAGTGAATATGAGTCCATCAGCTGTTGTTCAGAGGTCACGTTGGCAGACAGTTAATATTCATCTACTGTAGTAATCCATATTATGACAGGATGAGCTCAGCTCAGTGGAGAGATGACAGTCCATCAGACACATGTCAACATCAAGTGTTCAGATGAGACTGTGTGAATCACACCTTCATGGTCTGAATGACTACAAACAAATCATGACTGAGGGAGAACGACAAACACATGAATGGACATTAGACCAGAGGAAATCTGGACTTTGGTCTGATGAGTCCAAATCTAAGAGTTCTGGTTCAGACCGCCATGTCTTTGTGAGACACAGAGAAGGTGAACGGATGGTATCTGCATGCGTGGTTTCCCATCATGAAGCATGGAGTAGGAGGAGGTGTGATTGTATGGAGGAGCTTTGTTGGTGATTTATTCAAAATTCAAAGCTCACTTAACCAACATGGCTACCACAGCATCCTGCAGAGATCTGCTTTGAGCTCAGTAGGACCATCATTTGATTTTCAACAGGACAAGGACCCCAAAAACACCTGCAGGCTCTGTGAGGGCTGTCTGACCAATAAGGAGAGTGATGGTATGCTGCGTCAGATGACCTGACCTTCATAGTTACCTGACCTAAACCCAGCTGAGATGGTTTGAGAAGAGTTGGAGCACTGAGTGAAGGAAAAGTAGCTCAGTGCTCAGCACCTCTGGGAAATCCTTCAGCTTCATAGAGACAGCAGAGCGTGAGAAGAGAGGAGGAGGTCTTTGTTAATCTATAACAGTGCAGGAATGCATTTGCACAATATTGTCGGATTGAAACCTCACAGGAGTTTTCACACACCACCATCTGCTGCGGAAATGGGAAGTGTTCCAGGAGGTCTACAGGGAGGATACAAAGGGTCTCTGACTGCATAACAGATCTGTTTCTGTGAGGACTACACTGTACCTACTCAACAATGAACTATGGATTAATGCAGAGATCAAAGGTCTTCATGGCAACAGATCATTACGAGTCCAGAAGGATCTAAAGAGGAAACCGAGAAGCCAAGAACAACTACAGGGAGCGTCTGGGTCCCCAAGTCTCCACCCATCACCTCCTCCACATCTCCAATGTGGACTCTGCAATAACGTAACATGAGACCTCCCCCTCTCTCAGGAGACTACAGCCTTAACCCCGGTCCTCCCTGGACATATTTAAAGTCTGTGTAAAGGCAATTCCATGTTTTCTTTCAAAACACAATAAATATGTTGGGAAATAGGTGCTGAAATCAATCAAATTTGGCTGGGTGGTTAATAACACTTTCTTCTTTAGTCTGACAAACTCAAAACACATTTATTTTTACTTTACAAAGACTTTAATGACAGCTCTGTATGCTTGTTTATTTTATATCTAACGATCCAACTTTACTTCAACTATCCGAACACCTGAATTCCTCTCAAACAAAGTCTCATATTTTTGTTTTTAGTGACATTTTATTGATCACCATTTCCCCCATAAGGATGTCAGAGGTCAGTGTGTCTTACTCTGGGGTCCTGGTCGACTCCAATGTGAACTTCTTCTTCAGGCGGTGGCTGAACAAAGACCTGGTTCCACTGCCCGGCTGTGTTACTGCAAACACACACAGTTACACACACACCACACACACTTGATGTCTTTTATTGTTTCTGACTTCTTACTGTTCAAAGTTGATGTATTTGACCACGGTGGTGTTGGAGTCATCCACCCACACAGCCCAGACATCTGTGGAGGTTAGAGTGAAATCCACCAGAGTCTCCTGCGGACAGAAACACGTTCACTGTCTGAATGCATGTTTCATTTAGATAGCAGAGGTGACATCAGCACCAACTGTGGTTTACCTGTGTGGAGAACAGAGAGGAGATGTGGTCGAGGCTGTAGCGGTTGTTGTCGGTGATGACTAGCTGCAGGACAGTGAACTGTCCTCTCTGAGGTACGGCCAGGTAGACAGCCAGACAGAGGCCGGTGGTGGAGGAGAAGGCCAGCCTCAGACGGTGACCCTGACCGGCCAGACGCTTCACTCCTTTACAAGCCGGCATGTATTCCAACATGTCCGCCTCCAGCAGACACGCCTGCTCCTGCACGGGGACACATGACCATATTTAGTGACATCACACCTCCATCACCTGTACAGAGCGTCTTGTTGAACAATGATTTGAGTCATGAGGTCTCACCCTGAATGACCACATGCGCAGCTTGTGATCCTGACAGAGGGCGAAGATGAATGAGTCTTCCTCCAGCTCTCTGACAGCCAGACTGAGGACCAGATCAGACGGACTCTGGTCTCCACGGATTGCTGTGGGCATCCAGCCGGACAACCTCTGCATCATGGAGTTCCTCTTCAGCTCCAGCACCGACACACCGCCTGATAAACACAAGTCTTGATGAAGAGCTGGACACAGCAGTAACCATTCAGTGAGCAGTAACTGTTCCAAGGGAAACGTGGTCCTGTCCATAAAAACATGAACCCACTGAGGCGGACTTCACCATGTGTGTTGTGGGGTGGCAGTGTGACCACCATGATGCCTCCAGCAGGTGAAGCCAGGGCGTAGTGAGCCTCTCCAGACTGACTGAGCCAGGAGGTGGACGTGCTGGGACTTCCCGTCTGACCCACCGAGCTAGGTATAACGGCACTGTGAGACGGCTCCTGCAGACTCAGCTTCCCCACATCCGTGAAGATCGACTGCATGTGAAGCTCCGTGACCAGCTCCTGGAGAGGACAGCACCTGTTAGCGTCACACCAGTCTGTCAGCTTAGCTTCAGCGTGTTTAGTATTACTCACACTGCGGTACATGCGTGTGGGGTGTGGCAGTAGAAGTCTGTGGACGCTCAGATTGGTGGCGATGAGGATGATGACATTGTTGAGGGTCTCCTGGATGTGGACTCCTCCGGGCAGCACGGTGCAGTGGCTGAACTTCAGTTTAACAGCGTTGTTAAGCAGATTGGTGTCCAAAGACTGCTCGACCAGCTGCACCGTGTCCCCTGACGTGGACCTGCACACAGAATGACTGAATGAATCACATGTGTTCAGCGTGTTGTCAATCACGTGTTTAGCATGTTAAGAACCACATGTTCAGCCGTAACATGTTGATTAACTCGTGTTCACAGTGAAGGAGGATGTGTGGAGGCTGATGGCGAGCTCACTGACCAATGGATGAATCTGTTACTGGTGACGGACAGCAGCTTCCCGCTCTCCTCATAATGAAAGGCCCCAGCGCCATCAGGAAACTTCACACCTCCAGGAAGAGCGCTCAGACCTGTGGACAGGAAGCACAGGATGCTTGTATCACATGGATGTCACACACGCTAACAGTCTTTACATCAGCATGACAAGTTACTGACTGCTAACACAGCTAAACGTGTTTATATACAGCCAGGAGAGGGAAGTGGAAACAAACCTTTCAAAATAAAATGTCAATAAAAAGAGAGATCGGTCAATGAAACACAGACAATACGTTCAACACAGCACACCTGTGAATCAGGTACTCCTCCTGACACACTCCTGACTGTGTTAATGTGTGTGTATGTGTCTATGCAGTCACATTAAATCTGTGTTCACTGAGAAGCTAACTGCTCATATACTGTTACATTAATGTAGAATACACATATATATTATTATACTGCTCATATACTGTTACATTAATGTAGAATACACATATATATTATATTATTATACTGTTGAGAGATCCATGAGACTTCCCAGCTAACTGCTGTTAGCTGAAGCTAACGAGCTAGCATCACAGAGGCTGTACTGATAACAGCCTCCGGTTAGCCTCCGGTTAGCCTCCGGTTAGCCTCCGGTTAGCCTCCGGTTAGCCTCCCTCCATCAGGCCCCGTTCATTTCTGCTAGCATGGCTAACGCTATTAGCAGGCGTGTTAGCGGTGCTAGCTGTTGTTAGCATGCCTTATATGTCTGTGGTGACAAACTGGCAGAACCCGAAGAACTCGGAACACAGAACTGTAGGAGTGTGTGAGGACGCTTACCGAGGCTCACGGTGACCTCCCGGAACCTCTGCACGGTCTCCCGCTCGAACCCGCAGATCTCTATGAAGCTGCGCTCTAACACGGCCGCCATCTTCCCCTCATGGAACTGTGACGTCAGCAGGAGAGAAGCTGCGCGCGTGCTCCGTTCAAACATTTAAAGAGACAGCACGCGCCGCTCAGCCTGTTCCCGCCAACGGTCAGTCACAGACAATGACGTCACATACCTCCATTTTAAAGGAGACACTGGGTACGGTAGAATAGTCACGAAAATGAGCTCCTCTTCCAGATGAGGACAGGTGTGAAGGAGAGGTGATGAGGACAGATGTGAAGGAGGGGAGATGAGGTCAGGTGTGAAGGAGAGGTGATGAAGACAGATGTGAAGGAGAGGAGATGAAGACAGATGTGAAGGAGGGGAGATGAGGACAGGTGTGAAGGAGAGGTGATGAGGACAGATGTGAAGGAGAGGTGATGAAGACAGGTGTGAAGGAGAGGAGATGAGGACAGATGTGAAGGAGAGGTGATGAGGACAGATGTGAAGGAGGGGAGATGAGGACAGGTGTGAAGGAGAGGTGATGAAGACAGGTGTGAAGGAGAGGTGATGAGGACAGATGTGAAGGGGAGGTGATGAGGACAGATGTGAAGGAGAGGTGAATTCAGCTAACTGTAATTCAGCTAACTGTTAATTCAGCTAACTGTAATTCAGCTGTTAATTCAGCTAACTGTTAATTCAGCTAACTTAATTAACTGAATTAACAGTTAGCTGAATTAACAGTTACCTGAATTACAGTTAGTTGAATTAACAGCTGAATTAACAGTTAGCTGAATTAACAGCTGAATTAACAGTTAGCTGAATTAACGGTTAGCTGAATTAACAGCTGAATTAACAGTTAGCTGAATTACAGTTAGCTGAATTAACAGCTGAATTAACAGTTAGCTGAATTAACGGTTAGCTGGATTACAGTTAGCTGAATTAACAGCTGAATTACAGTTAGCTGAATTAGCAGTTAGCTGAAATAACAGTTAGCTGAATTAACAATTAGCTGAATTAACAGTTAGCTGAATTACAGTTAGCTGAATTAACAGTTAGCTGAATTAACAGCTGAATTACAGTTAGCTGAATTAACAGCTGAATTACAGTTAGCTGAATTAACAGTTAACTGAATTAACAGTTAGCTGAATTAGCATTTAGCTGAATTAACAGTTAGCTGAATTAACAGTTAGCTGAATTACAGTTACCTGAATTAACAGTCAGCTGAATTAACAGTTAACCGAATTAACAGTTAGCTGAATTAGCAGTTAGCTAAATTAACAGTTAGCTGAATTAACAGTTAGCTGAATTACAGTTAGCTGAATTAACAGTTAGCTGAATTACAGTTAGCTGAATTAACAGTTAGCTGAATTACAGTTAGCTGAATTAACAGTTAGCTGAAATAGCAGTTAGCTGAATTATCAGTTAGCTGAATTAACAGTTAGCTGAATTAACAGTTAGCTGAATTACAGTTAGCTGAATTAACAGTTAGCTGAATTACAGTTAGCTGAATTAACAGTTAGCTGAAATAGCAGTTAGCTGAATTATCAGTTAGCTGAATTAACAGTTAGCTGAATTAACAGTTAGCTGAATTACAGTTAGCTGAATTAACAGTTAGCTGAATTACAGTTAGCTGAATTAACAGTTAGCTGAAATAGCAGTTAGCTGAATTATCAGTTAGCTGAATTAACAGTTAGCTGAATTAACAGTTAGCTGAATTACAGTTAGCTGAATTAACAGTTAGCTGAATTACAGTTAGCTGAATTAACAGTTAGCTGAAATAGCAGTTAGCTGAATTATCAGTTAGCTGAATTAACAGTTAGCTGAATTAACAGTTAGCTGAATTACAGTTAGCTGAATTAACAGTTAGCTGAATTACAGTTAGCTGAATTAACAGCTGTCTGATTTGTTTGTTCTGGATGACACCAGACTCAATGTTATAGGATCCAGGAAGTGATGTCACACTG
This sequence comes from Larimichthys crocea, assembly GCF_000972845.2. Classification (NCBI taxonomy): domain Eukaryota; kingdom Metazoa; phylum Chordata; class Actinopteri; family Sciaenidae; genus Larimichthys; species Larimichthys crocea. Next base: position 77,328 of record NW_020852853.1, read on the forward strand.
TATCAACATGTTTCATGTGTTCACATTTCACTCAGTTGTGACTCTGAGAAGAAGAATGAGGCAGATCTTCGCCCCTCCATCAGCTCTCAGACACCATCTTGACTTTTGGCTTTCCTCATTTCCTGTCGCTCTCCTCTCTGTTGTTCCCTCATTCCAGATGTTGATGTTTGGATCTGGACCAAATGTTTGGATCTGTACTGTATATGATTGTCTCCAGGTGGAGATAAGGTCATGTGAACTTGATCTGTCTTCATATCTGTTTACAGTCCATCTGTAATATCGTCATGCTGTACTGTACATTCTGCTCTGGTTCCTGACGGTCGGTCCAGGAGATGGGTCCCTCCCCTGTTCTTCACATTTATCACGTTCTTCACATGTTGTTTATATATTCTTTACATTTATCTCACATGTTGTTCACATGATGTTTCTGTGTTGTTCACGTTATTTCCATTATCAGACCATTTTTTTCTGATTTAGTAACCCTAACCCTAACTTACTAGACTTGACCTACTAAGACTACCTGCTGCAGAAACTTAAATCATAGTTAAAATATAAATTGTTTTCTTATAATTGTGTGTTTTTTAATATGATTCAGTCATAAAACAGCGTGTTGATCCCAGCCTGAACACGGTTTGCAACATGCTGATGAGAATAATGAACTTGTTCATTTGTCTTGACTTCATAAAGCACTGCATTTTTGTGGGTTGGCATGCATGTTTTGGACAGGAAGTAGACCCGTGACAGAGTAGAGGAAGGCAGACAAGTAGCTTGAAGAAGAATATGTTCGTGTGTTTGCTCTTCATCCTCCACTAATGAGTCCAAACTGCTCTTCAACTGTCCTCAGAGAGCTGAAAGAAACTATTGAAGGCTAAATATCATCAATGGACGCTTGTTAACCGTCAACAAAAGATGAGAACCACTGTGTTCAGCCAGAAATGTCTCTGGTGTGGTGATGAAACTTGCTCTGATTTTGTCTGTTTAACACCAGATGCTTTTATAGGCAGAGACTGTTCACACTGCTGCCTTTAACTTCCTGTATGTGTTTGTGAAAACATGAACACATCTGTCCTAATGAGCATCAGACTGCCATGACAGACAACATAAATGAAGTGACATGTTCATGAATCTGCAGTATTTCTATGATTTCAAGTCATTTGATTATTTAATCACACTGTCCTCCAGGGTTAGATTTTAATTCAGTCTTCCATCTTTTTATTTAAAGCTTTATTAGGCAAAGGACTGCAGCAGGGGCATGAACAAGTTTTTATGTCCCATCTTGTGTCGTTCATCTTGCATGGACGTGTGTCGATGAATGTCGGCAGTGAATATTTTCTTTCCAAAGTTCTCACGTATCAAACAAAGCCTGTTTTGTTTCTTTTCTTCTGTGTGTGCGAGTGTGTGTGTGTGTTAAAATGATGCTTTCACTGTTTCCAGGAACACATCGGACACATGATGTTTTGGTGAAGATATGTGGGCAACAGGAAGTGTGTTCAGGCAACTGGATGTGTGTGAGTGTGTGTGTGTGTGTGTGTGTGTGTGTCTGAAGTCTGAAGATAGAGACCAGCTGCATAGACCACACAGTGACAGCAGAGTCCTGTAGAACTGCAGCTGGAGTTACTGATGTTACATAATTGTTTCCATAGCAACGGCTTCAGAGCTGGGCAGGGCCAACATGTTGGACACTGAAGACTGTTTAGACCTAACCCTGCAACATGTATGACTCTGGATGATCGACAACACATAAAAAAGACAGTGAGACAAAGAGTGTCAGACAACTGGAGAATCAACAAGACAGACAGACAGACAGACAGACAGACAGACAGACAGACAGAGACAGGTGGATGCAGAGGACGGACAGGTGCTGCCATGTCTTGCAGAAAGAAATCATTTTGGGAGTTTTGGAGGAGTAAGACGGAGAGAAGAGTTATTCTTCAGAGAGCCAATCAGCTGAAACTTCTTCCTTCACAACTGTAAGTCTGAATTTTACTTTATTTAATGAAGTCTGATTAGAATTAAACTTTATTAAAGGAGCACACAAACAAACAAAAACATGTTTACTGTTACAGACTCAATAATGAGTGCTAACCACTTAATGTGTTTTTGGATCTGCACACATCACATTTAAAGCCTTTTTTGTGTGAACACTTTTGAGTACTTTAGTTTGGAGATCATTACATTACATTACATTACATTACATTGCATTTAGCAGACGCTTTTAGCCAAAGCGACTTACAGAGGACATAAGCTGAGAAAGGTGTAAAGGAGCACAGAGTAGTTGTTAGTTTTGTTAGTTTTGTTAGGCAGGGAAGCATTCTCGAAACAGAAAGGTTTTTACAAGTTTTTTAAAGGTAGAAAGAGATGTTGCTGTTCTAGTAGCCGTTGGTAGGTCATTCCACCATTTGGGGACGACCACAGAGAAGAGTTGAGAGTGACCTCGCTTTGCGAGAGGCGAGGGTACAACTAGACGGTTTGTATGAGCGGAGCGTAACGCCCTGGTCGGGACGTGAGCCTTCACGTGATCAGCCAGTGTTCAGTCTGCTTTTTAATTTGAGATCAATCACTTCAGTTTGTCAGTGCAGTGGGAGCAACAAAACATCACCTTCAACCAATAAAACCAACAAAACATTATATCCAACCAATCAAAGCAACAAAACATCATATTCAACCAATCAAAGCAACCAAACATCATATTCAACCAATCAAAGCAACCAAACATTATATTCAACCAATCAAAGCAACAAAACATCATATTCAACCAATCAAAGCAACCAAACATTATATTCAACCAATAAAACCAACAAAACATCACCTTCAACCAATCAAAGCAACGAAACATCATATTCAACCAATCAAAGCAACGAAACATCATATTCAACCAATCAAAGCAACAAAACATTATATTCAACCAATTAAAGCAACGAAATATGACCTACAGTAAAATCAGACTTAGACCTAGACAGACTTTATTGTCATTCAACTTCACATTCACAATGTACATTTGAGCGAGATTTCATTGAAAGGCTCCGAATAAAAACAGAAGACAAGTAAAAACAGGATAAACAGTGCCGTCACTCCCTACACGCAGAACACGCATTGTGCTTAGGGCCCCACAGTCCGTGGGGGGCCCCATTTTGCGCAACGGGGCAGATTCTCTGCAAATGCGCAAAGGATGCAGATCACTGCAGTGAGGTGCACATAGAGCATCAAGTCAGCCCGAGACAGGAGAGAGAGAAAAAAGAGACGGGTAATCTGACACCACACTCGTTGCCGCAATGATTGACAGCATGCAGCATCTGACCAATCAGTGGTCCGATGCACCAACAGGCAATATGAATTGGGAGCAAGCAAACAAAAGAAAATGTCAAAACAAGAGGAGGCTCGTGCTTCACTTGAAGGTGGGTATGTTATTGAAATAAAAAAGAAAGACTTTGTGGCATAAACACCCCGGCTGCTAGCCTGCTCAGCATGAGACAGAAGAGAGGATAATTCTGTCTAGATGTGGGCTGGAGATTAAATTTTCCAGCAGCCCTGATTATCATCTATTGAATGTCTTGTTAACTGCATATACATTCACCTCAGTTGGTCGTCGTATGTTGGCTCAGGTTTATAGCCGATCAATTTTTGCTATCAATAGAAATTTTGGGCTATTTTTATGGTCAATTTGGCAATTTGGCCAGGGGCGTTCCTGAGTATAAATATAAAGTATATGCATTATAAAATGCAATAAAATATAAAAAGTCTATCTATCTATCTATAAAAATTGTGACAGAAATGTAGCAGCTAACAGAAAATTATATGTACCAGCAGGATGTATTGTAACAGTAAAATGGACAATATGATGTCCTACAACTAATTAGAGCAATGAAACATGACCTACAACTAATCAGAACAAGAAAACATGATCTACAACCAATTAGAACAATGACACATGACCTACAACCAATCAAAGCAACAAAACACACCTTCAACCAATAAAACCAACAAAACATCACCTTCAACCAATCAGAAAATGTTTGGTGGAGGGCAGATCAGCAACTTCTGTGGAGACTCATGTAGCAATATGAGTTGTGATTGTTGTGGTGATCTTCAGTTAGCTGGATTGTTTATTCTTTTTTTTTTTAAGATATATTTTTTGGCCTTTTTCAAATTTTATTTTTGACAGAGACAGCTGAAGTGACAGGAATGTGGGGAGAGAGAGATGGGGAATGACATGCAGGTCGGATTCGAACCCTTGATCGCTGCTGAGCCTTCGTACGTGGGGCGGAAACTCTACCAAATGAGCTAATCAACACCCCCCTATTGTTTATTCTTGAAGGAACCCAAGAAAAAGATGTGGAAACACCCTCACATTTATAATCAACACCAATCTGAAATGCACGTTACTTCTGGTCTAATGGATATTTAATCACATCTTGGCTCAGTCAACATCTGCTTTCAACAGCACTTGGCCTTCCTTGGGGAAGACAAAGACCTGTCAATGGTTTTGAACAATTTATTATTAGAATAAACACATACTGATGAGATCAGGACATACTCCATACTCTATACTGTTGTCCATGCTGGACTTGAACCAACCTTAATCCGGTTTCCCAAGCCAAGTGCCTCTAGACTGTTTGTCAAAAGCATGTGTTGAATCTGTTCATAGCGTGTAGCTAACATGTTGAAACTCTGTAAACACCTTGTCTCCTCTGTCTACACAGGAAACAATTGCTAGGTGACAGAGTTGTTCGGACGGAGCTGCAGAACACTAGGACAGCATCTCTACTGCCCCCGGTTGGTACGGAGGTCTTCAGATGCTTCGTGCATGAAGCACAGGAGGAAGAGCAAGATACCAGGAAGAAAGACAAAGAGGTACACAAACATGATTATCAGTATCGAGGATGAATTATGCTACATTACAGAAACTGACCAACAGCTGAAGAAGAATCTGAACTTAATTTACATACATTTCATACTGTTGAAGTACAAGTATTGTGAAGTACTCTAGTCTCAGCAGGTAGTGTTTTTTTCAATTTGAGTACAGCCATTGTAACTTACGGGAAATTACACATTTACAGCTTCTTCTCCTTCTATTTCTTCTCTGAATTGTGATCATGTGTAGCGTTAGCTCCAACATCTGACCTCCCGGCTACAATAATATAAATCATATGTATAGCTTACATTTGTATATTAGGTATTCACCTCAACATCTTCAGTCCCAGCAGCTTACTTGGCATTTTCTCAACACTGGTAGGGCCCCATCAGGATACTAACAGTACATTGACTTTAGACAGAACCCCTAACCCTAATCCCATGGACTCAAGATAGAAAGAGAAAGTCTGGAAGGATAAGGCCTGAGACACAGAACTAGTCTCTGATTGGGTGGCTCTCTGGTTGACAGTCAACAGAGATGGACCGGCACAAACTGGCCAGCGACCTGGAGGCTGGGAAGCCCCTCCCATTCATCTATGGGGACCCACCACCTGAGCTTCTTTACACCCCGTTGGAGGAGCTGGATCCATATTACCAATCACAGAAGGTCTGTCTCTTTAATAAAAATATGTCATCACTTTTAAACCATTCTCTCACCTGACTTATCTGTCCTCTCGCCTGTCTCACCTGCAGACGTTCATCGTGCTTAGTAAATGGAACATCATTCACAGGTTCAATGCTGAGTCGTCCTGTTACCTGCTGAGTCCATTCAACCCCCTGAGGACAGTCGCCATCAAGATCCTGATTCACTAATATCCTTAAAAGAAAGACTTAAATGCAACCTGTAGATGTAGTTCTGTCTCTTGTAGTGTTTGTGTCTCTTTGTGGTTGTTTACTGGATTTTATCTTGTGTGTTTTTTCTTAAAAACAAAACTTTTTTCCGTATGTTCATCCTGCTGACGATTCTGACCAACTGTGCATTCATGATCATGAGTGATCCTCCAACATGGACCAAGAACGTGGAGTAAGTCAACATGCATAGGCATTGATCTCAGTGCTCATCTGGGAATGACAGAACAGTCTGTGAAGTATTTAAAGTTCAGAAACAAAGAGTCCGTCTGTCCTTAGACCACAAAGAACTTTGACCTCTGTCTAAAGTTTCGGCTCTGTCCTCAGGAAATGAAGCACAGAGTTTGAAATGGGCACACCCTTCAGAGGCTGCAGTGTTCATTAGTCAAATAAAATCCTGATGATTCTATATTATATATTCAACTTTTCACTTGTCACTGATTAGTCTCATCTGTACCTGATAAGATGGAAGACTGACTGACTGGACTAAATGATTGTTTTTTGTTAAAAGTTCAGAGCAGTCTCCAAATGAAATATAATTTTTTTATTTTGTTATAATGAAATATTTTATTTCTTTTAACAGATGCGTGTTTGTGGCTATCTACACTTTTGATACCATCATAAAGATCATGTCCAGAGGCTTCTGTGTGGGAAAATTCACCTTCCTCAGAGACCCTTGGAACTGGTTGGACATCATGATCATCAGCACGGCGTAATAATCAATACTCCATCACACACACACACATACTTATCACCATCATCATCCTTTATGTCCAAATGAAAACCAATGGCCCATTAATAATGATGATGAAAATGAAGATGGTGTGTTTGTGTGTTTCAGATTTCTGGCTCAGTTTGTACATTTTGGTAAATTTTCTGTGTTGATGATGATTCCTCGTGTCCTGAAGATCATCACAGTGATCAGAGGTCAGTGTGTGTGTGTGTGTGTGTGTGTGAGAGAGAACTGATCACAGATTGGACATTTTGAATTTTAATGCAGTCAGTCGGTCTGTTTGTAAACCCCACCTTTCTGTCTTAGGTCTGAAGACGACTGTTGGAGCTCTCATCCAATCAGTGAAGAGACTCGCGGGTGTTTTCGTACTGATGGCGTTCTGTCTCAGTGTCTTTGCTCTCATTGGTCTGCAGCTCTTCATGGGATCTCTGAAGAATAACTGTTTCCTGTCACCTAGAAACCTGACCAACAGCGCTAGTTTCATCTCTGATTACTACGACAACACAACTGGAAGTGATCGGAACTTCACTGGTATGATGATATTTATTGATGTGTGTTGTCTTAAACACATCATAGAAATATATTGTGTGTGTATATATATATATCAGTGAGGTATACTGGCAGGTGAGTGGAAAGGTACTGGCAGGACTTGCAGTAGGGATGGAAAGCCAGGAGCGGATTATGACAGTCACAGGAAATAAAGATTTTGTATTTTGTATTTTGAAGTCAAAACCTTCAACATGGACTTCAGCTCTAACGTCTGCTTGCCTGCCTGCCTGTCTGTCTGTCTGTCTGTCTGTCTGTCTGTCTGTCTGTCTGTCTAGATCACCCCTACTACCTGCCAGGTCGTGATGATGCTCTGCTCTGTGGAAACACCTCTGATGCCGGGTATGGTCACATGACAATGATAATATCTGATGATGGTCATGGTTATGACAGTGACCATGAATGATAATATCTGATGATGATGATGATGATGAAGGTGTGTGATGTGTTCAGGGTCTGTCCGGAGGGTTACGTCTGCATGAAGATGGGGAAGAACCCAAACTATGGCTACACCAACTATGACTCGATTGGCTGGTCACTGCTGGCTCTGTTCAGAGTGATGACTGGGGACTGGGAGGACCTGGCTCTGATGGTCAGTGACCCACTGACCATCAATAACCATTTTTAAATGTTTTAATTGTGTTTTTAACCATTTAAATTATTTTTTACCATTTTTAACTGTATATTAACAATGTTTTTAACCATGATTAAACTGTTTTTAACTGATTTACTCCCTCCTCTCCCTCTCTCACCTGTCTGTCTCTCTCACCTGTCTGTCTACAGACATTACGAGCACATGGTAAAAGGTCCCTGACCTTCTTCGTGCTTGTCGTCTTCCCTGGCTTTTTCTGCGTCCTGAGCCTCATTCTGGTGGTGGTTGCCATGGCAATCAGTGATCAGAAAGAGGCTGTTGTTGCTGAGGCCAGACAAAAAGAAGAAGAGTTCAATCAGATTGTGGAGTCTTTGAAGAGGAGAGAGGAAGAGGAAGTGAGATAATTTTTTAAGGATATTTAATGTTCATTAAATATATTCCCTCTATAGCCTCTGGTGGCTCTGTTGTGTCTCAGCAGCTGAAATGATGTTTGATGTGCTACAGGAAGTCTGACTATCCATTTGTTAGTGTGGAAATGTATTTTGTCATCATTACAGCGGGCAGCCTGCAGGGTGGCACTCTCAGAGAAACAAGATGGTGAAAACGAGAAGAGCCACGAGCAAACAAACACTGCAGCAGAAGGTACACACACACACACATACACTCACGGACGTGCCAGTAATGATTTTAATTTGATCAGATCACATCAGATTCATGTTTGGATCTCACAGAGGTTTCTTCTGCAGGTCAAAATGCCTCTGTAATGTGGACTGTCAGCTGATCTCTGTTTCAGACCACAGGTTGTGTTCTCCATGTTGTTACATCTTCGCCAACCACGTCCTGAAGTGGAATTGTTGTGGCTGCTGGCGCTGTCTCAAACATCGACTTTACTCCTTCGTCATGAACCCGTTCTTCGACCTCGGGATCATCACCTGCCTCATCATCAACACCATCTTCATGGCCATGGAGCATTTTCCACTCACAGCAGAGTTTGAATCGCACCTGAGTAGCGCTGCGCTGGTCAGTGTTATAAACAGGAAGTAGGAAGCATACAAACAAAACAGGAAGTGTGACTCCTGTCCCCTGACTGTTCTTCTCAGACCTCTGACCTTTGACCCCCTGACTCCCGTTCTCTGACCTTTGACCTCTGCCCTCTCTTAGGTGTTCACAGCTATCTTTGTGGCTGAGATGGTCCTAAAACTTGTGGCCATGGACCCATACGGTTATTTTCAGGTCAGACTTCTTCCTGTTTTTTTTTTTTTACTACCTGTGCAGCAGTAATGATGATGAATGACAGACGTTTCTATAACATGTGTATGGCTGTTGCTATGGTTACAGGTGAGCTGGCACATCTTTGACTTCATCTTAGTTGCCATCAGTCTGCTGAACCTGTCTCTAGAGTCAAATTTTCTACGCTTCCTCCTTGTGGTTAGTGTGACATCATCATTATTTTCATCATTATATGCCTACCTACCTGTCCCCTTATGTCTACCCGTGTCCTTACCTGTATGTTGTTTCTTCACCTATCTCCTGTACAGATGCGAGTGCTAAGGTTGGCCAGGTGGTGGCCGAGCTTCCACCTGTTGTTAAAGGTCATGTGGACCCCAGCGGTGGTAAATCTGATCCTGCTTCTGCTGATTGTGGTCTTCATCTTCACCATAGCCGGCATGCATCTCTTCCAGAAGGACTACAAAGAGAACGTCTGTCATATCATGAAGGACTGCCAGCTTCCTCGCTGGAATATGACCAATTTCTTCAATGCCTTCCTCATCATCTTCAGAGTCCTGTGTGGAGAGTGGATTGATGACCTGTTGGGTTGCATGGAGGTCTCAGGTCAGAACATGTGTCTGATCTTCTTCGTGATGGTCGTGTTTATCGGAAACCTGCTGGTGAGTATCTGCAGGGGGACTCTTTCTGACTGCTGTAGAAAGAGTCTGTGGCATAGATCAATCAAAGAGTCTGATTGCTATACATACTAATAAAGTACAACTAATTATCCAGCCACCATTTGAACTGTGGCGAAGAATGAATGAATGAATGAATTATTTTTTTATTGTCACTATATTCATGTACAGTGAGATTGGAGCCAACTCCAATTACAGTGCAACAGTGAAAAAATATAAAAATATACAATATAAACATAGGCAAAGACACATTATGGGATGGAATATTGCACATTGTAAAGTGTTGCACATTGTAGAATACTGCACATTGAAAATAGAGTATTGCACATTGTAGGGTATTGCACATTGAAAATAGAGTATTGGACATTGTCGGGTATTGCACATTGTAGAATACTGCACATTGAAAATAGAGTATTGCACGTTGTAAAGTATTTCACATTGTAAAGTATTTTCACAGTAGGTATAAAATCAACCAGACCAATCAGTTCTCTTGAAAAATGACACTATCATCTGTCGTAGGAGATCCCATGGAGTGGTGCATGGATTGTGATCTTTGAGGATGGTTCAGAGACCAGACAGGGGGGATCTCTGCCCTCTGTCTTTTTTATTTGAGCAAAAATTATTCTAATCATTGTACTCTGAAAGTCGGCTTCCTTACCACTTTTAATTATGTTATTGTATTTATTTTCTATTTGCTCTATTTGTTGTTACGGCTGAAAGAACGATCCAGGTTCTGAACCTGTTCCTGGCCTTGATCCAGGTCTTGAACCTATTCCTGATCTTGTTTCAGGTCTTGAATCTGTTCCTGAACTTGTTGCTGAGCGCTTTTATCAGTGACAGTCTGGTGGCTCCAAATCAAGTGGAAAAGAACAACATGCACATTGCTATAAGCTGGACCAAGACCTGGATCCTGGAACATTTGCTGGGAAAGAAGAATCATGTGAAGCCAGACCACACAGGTAAGGCTAGACTTGGAACCTTTCCCTATCACTGATTGTTGATTTGCTTCTGTGTTGTATTGTCCTGAACAAATATTTATGTACTGATGTTTTTCTGGTCGTGTTTTATTGTTAACAGTCGGGAGTATGGAAGACCACAGGAAGGACTACCTCACTTTGGACTTTGTGACCTCAGACCAGACAATGTTAGAGGTCAAGGCTCTCAGTGGTAACCATGACAACAGGTCCAGCAACTACCATAACACGGAATCCCGTGGGAATCCCATCACCACAGCCGAAATCAAGATGGAAGAAGAAAAAAAAGTAAAATATATTTTTCATCTAAACTGAAACATGCTGCATAATAATGAACCCAGCCATGTTTGAAGTATCAACACATCAGATTGTATTTATGAAGTGACCGCACAAACCGTTTAAAAAGTGACAGACTAGAAAAAAAGATTAATAAATGTACATTATGCTTATACATTCAACTGTTAGGGTTAGGTTATCCACTCGACTTCTTAGTTTCATTAAAGACGCTTCTTCAGTTTTGACTGATGTAGGGAGTCCCAGGTGATGCCTTGAGAGGCATATGACTTGCTTGCTTCATCCTGTGGGTTGTTAAGGTCACCTGTGGGTTGTTACGGTCACCTGTGGGTCGTTAATGACACCTGTGGGTTGTTAAGGTCACCTGTGGGTTGTTAAGGTCACCTGTGGGTCATTAAGGACACCTGTGGGTTGTTAAGGTTACCTGTGGGTTGTTAAGGTCACCTGTGGGTTGTTAAGGACACCTGTGGGTCGTTAAGGACACCTGTGGGTTGTTAAGATTCTTCAACAAATTAATTAGTCGAGTTGAGTTAAATCTAATTATAATATCATAATAATTAATTGAATTGATCATTGATTTTCTAATTGATCATTTACTGTGTATAAAATGTGTTGCAGTGTGACATTGTGCAGACCTGTGGTGACGACGATCATAAAGGAAACACACCTGAGGACTGCTGCTGTGACCGTACGAGTCTTCCTGAAAAGATGATGAAGAGCTGATCACTGATTCACTGACAGTACCAGCTCCAGTAACTCTTGTCTGTGTTTCAGAGTGTTATCGCTGCTGTCCCATTCTGGACTCATCCCGGGACAGTGGCAGGTTCTGGTCTAACTTCAGGAGAGTCTGTTTCACCATCATACATCACAATTACTTTGAGATCTTCATCATCATCATCATCCTGTTGAGCAGCATAGTTCTGGTAACCATTCACAGCTCCCTGATCCCTGATCTGTCGGCATATAAATAACCTCATACACCAGTCCATGTGTTAACATGAGAGTGTATGTGAACAGGTATTTGAGGACATTCACCTGCAGCATCTGCACGTCTTAAAGGGAGTTGTGGAGACTGCAAACCAGGTTTTCACCTATCTGTTCCTGCTGGAGATGTTGCTCAAGTGGTTTGGCCTTGGACTAAAGAAATACTTCACAAGCGCATGGTGCTGGCTTGACTTCATCATCTTAGATGTAAGAACGCAATCTTTATTCAAACAAAAGCTAACTGTTTCCCCCCGTTTCAAGCCTTTATGCTAAGCTAAGTTAACAGACTAGCTTGATCTTTAACATAGTGAATATGAAAGAAGATGATATGTTTAAACGTTCCTTTTAAACTGAAGGAATTAAACTTCCTGTCTCTTCCTTAACTCACCTGGATCGTGATATCATCAGCAGTTGTTTGTGTTTTCCAGGTGTTTTTGGTCTCGCTGATGGCGGACATGTTAGGATTCTCTGGACTTAGAGTTTTCCAGTTTCTGAGGACTTTGAGAGCTCTGGCACCCCTGAGGGCCCTGTCCCGCTTCGAAGGCTTGAGGGTGAGACATGCACTTTAACACAGACAGACAGTACAGGTGTGTTATTAGTAAGCTGTATTATTCCAGGTTAGCCTAGCCTAGTTAGCTAACTGTTAGTTCCCCAGCAACAGGGCTGCAGATCTTTCCATGTCTCTCTCTCTATGTGTCTGTGTGCAGGTGGTGGTGCAGGTTCTGGTCCAGACCATCCCGGCTATGTTTGACGGGCTGCTGGTCTTCCTGGTGGTGTGGTTGATGTTCAGTGTCGTGGGAGTGAATCTGTTTGCTGGAAAGTTTTTTTTCTGTTACAACAAGACGTCAGAGAAGCCGTTCCAGTATGACATTGTGAACAACAGGAGCCAATGTTTGACTATGATGGAGGAGAATTACACCGAGGTCAGCTGGGAAAATGCCAAATCAAACTACGACAATGTGGGGAATGGCTACCTGTCACTGCTTCAACTGGTCAGTCAGAACACTGCTCACAATCTGGAAGTGTGACAACATGTCTACTGCCTCTCATCACTATCATCTGTATCATCTGGAGTTCAAATCAATGAATCGATTAAACAGTTTTAATGTGAGAGTGAACATGAGAAAACCTACATTCAGTTTCAATGATTAAGCTCTGTGTTGTTTCTCTGTCAGACGGTATCAGTGGACTGGGATAACATCCTGTACTCAGCAGTGGACTATACAGGGGTCAGTAACTGTTAGCTTTACTGATACTGATACTGATACTGATACTGATACTGGTACTAGTACTGGAAATTAGATAGTTAAAATATGAAAAATGTTCAGTAATAACAGCTGTGTCCATGTGTGTCCATTTGTAGGTGGAAAATCAGCCATCCTACCAGTCAAACCCAAACATGAACTTGTTCTTTATCAGTTTCTTCATCATCAGCTCCTTCTTCACCTTCAACTTCTTCATCAGGGTCATCATCAGTGACCTGCAGAGACACAAAAGAGGTGAGAGAAAGACAGGTGATAGACAGATGGGAGAGAGTTAGGCAGGTGATACTGATTACTGATACTGATCATTTTGTCTTGACTGTGTCTCTCTTTGTCTTCATTTTGTCTTTACTTTGTCTTTGTCTAAAATTGTGTTTTTACTTTGTCTTTATTTTGTATTTTCTTTACTTTGTATTTATTTTTGTTTTGTCTTTGTTTTGTCTTTACTTTGTCCTTATTTTGTATTTTTTTCGGTTTTACATTGTCTTTATTTTGTCTTTCTTTTCACTGTCTTTATTTTGTCTCTGTTTTTACTTTGTCTTTATTTTGTTGAGTAGACCCATTTGCATTGGACATAGATATATAGACATTAGGTATTTACATGGAAAGAAACTTTGATCACTTACTAGTTGGGGTTAAACACAAAGGAACACAAAACAACAAACCAAAAGGCAGCTGAAAATCCAGGCAAAAATACAAAAACAAAAATGCAATAACCAAAATATAAAACTAAGAACGAAACAGAACAGAGCAGGGATACAGGCACTGTCAGACACATAATTTAATGTGCTTTGTTTTGTTTTTACTTTGTCTTTACTTTGTAGGTAAACATCCCTTTATGACAGAGGCACAGCAGAAATATTCCTGGTCCCTGAGGAAACTCTTCTCTAAGAAACCTAATGAAGGTGTTCCTCGACCTCAGGTATGTTCACATACTTCCTGTCTCATTTTGGTCAATCTAAACTATGGACTTCTGGTCACAGTCTAGATTGAACTGGAGTTCAAAGTCTGAATAAACTCTGTCCCACACACAAGTTCAGACTCCTGAGCCACCTGTCACCCAAACCAAACATGATCTATTCAGACTGAAGTCATAATAAATCTAGAATAAACTCTTTGTTTCCTTGGGCTCCATTGTCCTCCCCGCCTCCACAGAATAAGTTCCAGGCTTGGCTCTTCGACCTGGTGACCAGTTGGTGCTTTGAAGTCTTCATGGTGGTAGTAATCTGCCTCAACATGGTGATCCTGATGGTGGAGACAGAGGAGCAGAGCGAGCAGAAAGAGGAAATCCTGTTCTGGTTTCACTTCGTCATTATTGTCATCTTTTTAATTGAGTTCATCTTGAAGATCATCACGCTCAGAAAGTTCTACTTTTCTGACTGCTATAACATCATCGACTTCTTGGTCATCTTTGTGTCCATCATAGGTAGGTTTTCATGTGGTAATGTCACTGTCTCGTCTGATGAGGTCACTTCATGCTCGGTCTTATTAAATATGACACACGTGTTCTTTTGATCCGTCTTTTCTCAGCTCATTTAGAGAAAAACAGATAGATGAATGGTGAAAAAGTTATTTATTGACAGGATTAATTGAAGAACACAAAAAAGGGACAAGTGAATTTAAATTCAATTCAATTTTATTTATATAGATCCATATCATAACTTAAGTTATCTCATGACAGTTTTCATACAGAGCAGGTGTAGGTCATACTCTTTATAATATTATTTACATACACCAACAGTTCCACCATGAGCAAGCACTTGGTGACAGTGGCGAGGAAAAACTTGTCAGTAAACCTCGAACAGAACCCAGAATGTACTGTAACTGTGATCTTTAACAGAGATGGAGACAGTGGAGCTGGAGGCCAGGGTGATCCCATCTAGACTAACTATATCTTTAGAAATCTTTATCTTTAGAGTTTCTGAGGTGTTTGGGTCCAATAACAAGAACTTCAGTTTTTAACACAAAAAAATTGTAGCTCATCTCAAGGCATACTTGAAGTTGAGTTAATTGATTGGTTTTATCAGGCTTGATTGATCAATATAATTGGGTGTCATCGGCATAACAATAAAAATTAATTGAGTGATTCCTAATAATGTTCCCTAAAGGAAGCATATATAAACTAAATAGAAGTGGTCCTAGTACAGAACCTTGTGGAACTCCGTGACAGACTTCGGTATGCATGGAGGATTCATCATTGACATGAACAAACAATTGATCTGAAAAATACAACTTAAACGTTCAAGTCTCTGTAATACCCCAAGGAGAAAGAAGGTCATTTGAATTAATTCTTTCTTTCTTTCTTTTTTTTCAGGTTTGTTTATTGAGGACCTCCTGTATTACTACTTTGTCTCTCTTGCTGTCTTCTCTGTGTTCCGATTGGTTCGTATTGGTCGCGTCCTACATCTCATTCACTGTGCCAGGGGCATCCGAAAGCTGTTTTTGTCCTTCATGATGTCACTTCCTGCTCTCTTCAACATCAGCCTCCTCCTCTTCCTTATCCTATTCACTTTCTCCCTCTTTGGCATGTTTAACTTTGCCTACGTGAAGAAAGAGCACATGATCGACGACATGTTTAACTTCGAGACATTCGGGAACAGCATGATCTGTTTGCTGATGATCAGCATTTCAGCTGGATTTCACAGTCCCATCATGAACACACCTCCAGACTGTGACCTGGACATTGAGAACCCGGGACTGGCAGTCAGAGGGAACTGTGGCAACCCTTTGGTGGGCATCATCTTCTTCACCACCTTCATTGTCCTGTCCTACCTGCTTGTGATCCACCTGTACATTGCAGTCATCCTGCAGACCTTTAACTCAGAGGACACAGTGGAACTGTGTGATAATGAAGTCCAGATGTTTTGTAAAACCTGGAGCAAGTTCGACCCTGACGCCTCACAGTTCATACAGTACAGGTGAGTCTAGATATCATGTTAACAATTACGACTGCTGGTTGGCGTTTGTTTTGGTACAAGAACATGTGACAGACATGCAAGTTCATCTCAGTGGTTGATTCATTGTCATTTTATCAGTCATTGTAATTCATTGTCATTTTATCAGTCATTGTAATTCATTGTCATTTTATCAGTCATTGTAATCCATTGTCATTTTATCAGTCATTGTAATTGTACAATATGTTTGTGTTGATTTGTTCTGTACACGTGACATCCATTGCACGTCTGTCCGTCCTGGGA
Organism: Larimichthys crocea; assembly: GCF_000972845.2. Lineage (NCBI taxonomy): Eukaryota > Metazoa > Chordata > Actinopteri > Sciaenidae > Larimichthys > Larimichthys crocea. The sequence goes on from NW_020852853.1 coordinate 93,574, forward strand.
GAGGGATCCCTCCTCTGTGGCTCTTCCTGAGGTTTCTTCCACCTTTTTTCCCTGTTAAAGGTTTTTTGTGGGCAAGTTTTTCCTCACTCGAACCAAGGGGCTAAGGACAGACGGTGTCACTCCCTGTACAGATTGTAAAGCCCTCTGAGGCAAATGTACTTTGTGACTTTGGGCTATACAAATAAAATTGATTTGATTTTTGATTTGGTAACTAAACAGGGATTCAGTTTTCTGTTCTGGTTCCTGACATCAAACACTAAAACATGTTTGTCTTTGTAGCTTTTAGCTTATCTTCAGTGTGGTTGATGTCTGGTATCACATACAGACCTTAAGTCCAGTCAGGACCTTCATAAGCAGTGAGGAAGAAACCATTGGAGGCTGGTCTCAGTGTTGTGCTTTGAACCTTAATATAATCTTTAGTGGATTCTAATGTTTCTGTGTTCCACAGCAAACTGTCAGATTTCTGCGATGCTCTGCAGGATCCCCTAAGGATCCCCAAACCAAACACCATCAAACTGATCAACATGGACCTACCTCTGTTTCCTGAAGACAAGATTCACTGTGCCGACGTCCTGCTTGCCCTTGCCACACAGGTAACGGGGTAATGGTCACATTATTATTATTATTATTATTATTATTATTATTATTATTTATTATTATTTTATATTCTTTAGTTATATTATTTCTATTATCATCATCATTTCACTTATTTATTTATTATTTATATTATTATTATTATTTATTTTATTATTATGCTCTGTGTTCAGGGGTTGAATGATTCAAGAGACATCTGTGATCTCAAAGCCAAAATGGAGGAAAGGTTCAAGGCCAACTTATCCAAGGTTGAACACCATTCTATTCTATTCTATTGTATTCTATTCTATTGTTTTTAGTTGTTGTTGCTTTTTCATGTTTTTTGATGATTTTAGTATTTTGTTAGTTTGGGGGTTCTAACATTTTTTGGCTTTTTTAAAAGAAATGCTTTTTGTTTATGATGTTTTGTTGTTGTTGTTGTTGTTGTTCACCGAACCTGACCGACTGTTATTCCCCTCAGGTGCCATGTAAACCAATCAGCAGCACCCTGCAGAGGAAACAGAAAGAGGTGGCAGCGACAGTGATCCAGAGGGCATACAGGAAAGGACGAGACACCACTGAGATGGCGGTCCAGTCTGTGGACGGTCATGGTGGTGTTTCAGATGTTTCAGGCTCCTCCAAGCCAGATGGTGCTTCAGAGTGAGCCACAATTTCCTGCCACATAAGAAACTTATGTATCTATCACCTAATGTGTTTGTCCTGTTTCTTTCTCCTTCCACCTGTGCACCCACCTGTGGTCTCACCTGTTAACTGTCAACTTTAGCAGATGACAAACCACAGCACAGATGAAACTTTCCAGTCTTAAGTTACTTTTTCATTTCTTTGTTTTTTGCACGTGAAATAAAAAAAAATACTAATAAGCGGGGCGGCGTTTAGCTCGGTCCTTGCTGCAGAAGCCCAGGGTTTGAATCCGACCTGTGGCTCTTTCCTGCATGTCATTCCCTATCTCCCTCTGTCCCCGCATTCCTGTCACTCTTCAGCTGTCTCCGTCAAATAAAGCTTGAAAAGGTAAAAAAAAAACAACAACTAATAAGCTTGTTAATAACCCTCAAATTTGAAAATATCATAACTTTCATTTGACAATATAACTTTATTTTGAAAATATATATAGCATGTTTTAGCATTAAATAAGTAATGTTAGCATGTGTAGCTTTCCTTCTGTCCTTCCTTTAACTTCCTGTTCATAGAATTAATTAGTTGTTAATTAAAAAAAACTGTAATTAATTAATTTTGTTTTGTTGTTAAAGACTTAAAAAAAGACAGGACAAACATTTAACCACAGAACACTATATGTTTGATATATAAATATATATATAGATATATATATATATTATTATATATATTATATATATATATGCACTATATATTTTGTTGTACTGTTTTCATATTTTAATAAAAATACATTTCATGTTGAAAACGTGAACTAGCTAAGTCAGATTCCTCATATATGAACATTCTTGATTTTGTATCCAGAATGGCATTCGATCTTCTAACATACAACAATGATCAATGATTTCTTTGATCTGAAGAAGCTCATGAGATTGACTGAAAGCTTCAGAAACACAAAGGGAAAAAAATACAATGTAAAAATACTACGTCAAAGCTCTGCAAAGTAAACATTCCTTCAGTCTATAAGTAAAATGTAGTTAAAGTACTTAAATGTTTCCATTGAATCCATGATTGTTTGATCTGAAAAAATTCTGAAAATAGACAAATACAGTCACAATTACCCAGAATTCAAAGTAACACTTCACAATGTGTCCAAACAGTCCAAACCTCAACATTATTACAGAAACATTCAAATTATTTAAAGAAAAAACAGCAAATCTAAAAAATGTGTTTATCCTTAATTTTTCTGTAAATACAACCATTTATCTTTCTTAAGACGGTAAGAGATTCCACAAATAACTCTTCACATGGCACAATAATCTCTCTCTTTTAATGTGGAGAAAATCAAGGAGGTTATTGTTGATTTCTGGAGAGCCTCCAGTCAGCTCTCTCCACTGACAATCAATGACCATCCACAGCAGCACTGCAAACTTTATGAACTTTAAACTGCACTCAGCTAATTCAGAGAAATGTAATACAAACTTAAATCAGTAACATTTTAAATATTCGGACACTATGTGTTTTTAAGTGGAAGCTTTTATTGAAAATCATTTTGGGTTAAAATTTTTGTCCACAGAAATAAAAAACAGAGTAAAAAAAGTTGCAGTCACATGGTTTAAACATTTATTATTTCATTACTCCAATCAAATGACAACTTTTAACAAGTTCCATTTCACAAACGAACCAATACAATTTTACTTTTTAAATCTTGATGGTGTGTTCATGAACAATTTAGAAATCAGCCGAAAAATTAAACATTCAAAATCTTTGTCAAAGTTTCCTTATTCGACCTGAGAATTCATTTAGGAATGCCAACCTTTAATTTTTGGTTATTTTCTTCCCTGACTGTTTCAGGTCAAAGTTCACAACAAACAAAAGGTGTGTCCTGTTTCTTTATTGTGCTGTAGACAGTGACCTTTGACCCTAGAACAGACAGGCGCTGTAGACGGTGACCTTTGACCCTAGAACAGGCAGGTGCTGTAGACGGTGACCTTGTGGCTGATCTCCTGCAGCAGCTCCTTCACAGCGACCTCCAGCTCCACCAGCTGCTCTGCCTTGACCTCCAGAGTGCGCTGGTTGTCTTCGTACGACTTTTCCAGATCTGAAAAACAAAAAGTCGCAATTAGGAAAAATAATCAATCACATTGTGATAAGCGTGACATCAGTATGATCTCAGCATGATGTCAGTGTGATGTTACCTTTGAGCAGCTGCAGTTTGTCACTGGCCTTTAGCAGCAGCTCTTTGGCTTCCTGCTGCAGTGACTCTGCCCTCTTCTTTGCGTCGATCACACCTCCTGCCTTCTCACCAATCAGTTGCTCAACTGTGGCATACTTATCCTTCAGCCCCGAGTCCAGCTCCTTAATGACATGTTAATTAAACGTTAACGATCTGACAAGTGAACACACCTTCTTAATGACGTGTTAATACATCGCCACTCACCTTCTTGACTTCCTCTGCAATCTTTCTGATGCTTTCTGCATCCTGATTGGTCCGTTCAAAGCTCACAATGACATTCAGAGCTTTGTCTCTCAGCAACGTCACATCCTGCTCGAGACGCTGCAGCCTCTGGGTGGCGTTATTTAGCTTCAACTCTGCATCTGCCGTCTCTGACTCTACCTGAATGCAACATGGGGAGATGACGTGTTACCTTCATGTTTTGTCAGTCAAGTAAATGTTAAGTAAATGTTAGGCGTGTTGTTAGTGAAGTAAACATCTACATGTGATGTCGGTGAAGTAAACCTCTACACGTGATGTCTGTGAAGTAAACGTCTACACGTGATGTTGGGTGAAGTAAACGTCTCCACGTGATGTCGGTGAAGTAAACGTTTACACGTGATGACGGTGAAGTAAACGTCTACACGTAATGTCAGTGAAGTAAACGTCTACATGTGATGTCGGTGAAGTAAACGTCTACACGTGATGTCGGTGAAGTAAACGAAGTAAACGTCTACACGTGATGTCGGTGACGTAAACGTCTACACGTGATGTCGGTGAAGTAAACGTCTCCACGTGATGTCGGTGAAGTAAACGTCTCCATGGGATGTCGGTGAAGTAAACGTCTACACGTGATGTCGGTGAAGTAAACGTCTACACGTGATGTCGGTGAAATAAACGAAGTAAATGTCTACACGTGATGTCGGTGAAGTAAACGTCTACACGTGATGTCGGTGAGGTAAACGTCTACACGTGATGACGGTGAAGTAAACCTCTACACGTGATGTCGGTGAAGTAAACGAAGTAAATGTCTACATGTGATGTCAGTGAAGTAAACGTCTCCACGTGATGTCACTGAAGTAAACGTCTACACGTGATGTCGGTGAAGTAAACGAAGTAAACGTCTACACGTGATGACGGTGAAGTAAACCTCTACACGTGATGTCAGTGACGTAAACGTCTACACGTGATGTCAGTGACGTAAACCTCTACACGTGATGTCGGTGAAGTAAACGTCTACACGTGATGTCAGTGAAATAGTCGTTTTCGAGTCAGTACTGACTGAGGACAGCAGGATGTTGGTGTTCCGGATGTCGGCGGCAGCTTGCTGGATGGCGCTGCTGGCAGCGGTCTGAGCCCTCTGAGCTTCTTTCAGAGCTTGCTTCACTGTCTCTGCAGAGTGCTTCACATTTGCTGCCTCGCCACTGATAAACAGAAAGTGACATCAGTAGTTTGAGAGAGAGGCAACACAAATATTAAGACATAATAATATATAGCTCTCTAAAATCCTGGATGAACAGGTAGGACTCACCTGGCTTGGCGGGCCTGGTCCAGCAGGGCCTCGGCTCTCTGGATGTCATCAGAGCTCTGCTGCAGAATGGCTTCCACGTGTCCCAGTTCGCCTACCTTCTGTCGGATCTCGTCGGTCAGGTTCTGCAGCTGAGCTGGCGTGGTCGGCATCTGCATGGCCAGAACCTCATTAGCAACAAGCTCGACACTCTCCAGGTCTGCAGCGTCCTCTGAAACAACACAAACACATGGTGTAAAATAAGCTGAACATGTAAATACAAATATATAAAGATAAATGTTAGAACATGTATATGAACTACGCTGTGGTCCAACCAATTTCTCCTGTCCTGCTTAATTGTGTGAAAGATTATTAGTGTTTATATATTGATTAGTATATTGAGTATATTATAGGCCGATATTTGCATTTTTTACTGGTATCGGCATCGGCAGATTTACACAGGCAGCCCAGTGTGTTTATCTCTCTCTCGCTCTCTGACTGAGAGCAGACAGAGCAGCCATCACAGCGGTGTGTGTGTGCGCTGCTCCACCACAAGAAGAGCTTTTAGAAATATGATGGTTGAATATTTATTTGCGCTAACGTTGATAATGTACCAAACATAGGTGCAACATGTTGCTTGTTTTTAGAGCAGAAACTTCAACACTTTTATTTCTTATAAATGTTATAAGCTGTGTTTAGAGGACCACAGGTTCTCCACAAAGACATCCACAGGCTGAACACCTGAGGTATGTGAAGGCCTCATCTCTCAGGAGATGTTTGATAAAGAGGAAGTGTGGGACGTACGAGTGAGGAAGTCTCGGATCTGTCGGATGAGGCTCCTCAGCTCCTCGTTGCTCTGGTCCACTTTCTGTTTGGTTCTGTTGGTCTTCATCAGGACATCCTGAGCGCTCAGCTTTGCCTCATCTGCTTTCAGTTTGGCATCTGACACCTGAAAACAAAACACCGGTGAGAATATTCACCTGAATCAGGACTTTACAGGACAGAACCACATCCGGCCCAGACCAGGACCCGTCAGACTCACCATCTTGGAGAGTTTCTCCACTTCCTCCATGGCGCTTACAATTTCCTGTTCAGAATCTCGGGCCTTCCTCCAGGCACTGCTGGCAGCTGTCACGATGCCGTCACATCCTTCACCTCCACACCTGGTCTGACCTTCAGAGTCCACACAGCCCAGACCTCCACAGGAAGAGGACAAACACGAGTCCTGACCTGATGACGGACTGCCACAGGTCTGAAAGAACCAGAAGAGACCAGGAGATAACAACAATACGATCAGTTTATTTCACTAAAATATCACAAAATCACTTTTTTTATCACTTATAATCATGTTTTTTAATAAACAAATACTTCAAAAAAAATTCACGAAATCTGTTAATGTTCTGAGAAACAGTTGATCCGGTTTTCTTTGTGGTAAAGACTCAATCAACAACAAAAATAACAAACATAAAATGACACAATCATTAATAATAAATATGATCTTGTACCTTGTGGCTTATCTCTGATAGGTCCAGAGTCTGCAGCTCTCCTGCCAGGTCGTCCAGCCTCTGAGCATGCTCAGTGTGTCTCCTCAGGTACTCATCTGTGGTTCGGTTCAGTTTGTCTTCTGTGAGTAGCCGTAGAGCAGCAGCGATTTCCACGGCACTGCCGGGCTCGATGGTGGAGGCATTAGCTCGAGCTTCAGCTGCCTGAGACTGCAGGAAGTACTTAGTGACGCTGTCGGTCGCCCCTGGAAACAGACAGGAAGTACAAATCAATTGAGACGGCCACAAAAGTCCTGCTGCAGATGTTCTGAGGCTTGTAGAAGAGAACCTCCACCAGGGGGTTCTCTTAACGTTTACACAACGTTCACTCAAAGCACCTTTGACCTTTGACCCTTCTCACCTCTGATGTCAGAGTTCTTGATGAACTCGACCTGATCCAGGAGCTCCCGAACCGTCCGCTCCAGTTTCTGAGCATCCGACGTCACAAAGTCGAGTTTAGTTTGTGCAGCCGAGTCCAAGTCCTCTATCTGGGCTAGAGTCTGTTCAGTGTGGTTCAACATCTGGCTCAGGGCCCCCATCAGGTCACTGAGGGACATACAGGTCAGCGCTTACATTAGTGTGAGCTGCACTAATGTCCAGGTTAAAGTTAATCTCACCTGTTCTATAGGACCAGGTTTAGACTCCAGATTAAAATTAATCTCACCTGTTCTGTGGGACCAGGTTTAGACTTCAGATTAAAATTAATCTCACCTGTTCTGTGGGACCAGGTTTAGACTACAGATTAAAGTTAATCTAACCTGTTCTGTGGGACCAGGTTTAGACTACAGATTAAAGTTAATCTAACCTGTTCTGTGGGACCAGGTTTAGACTACAGATTAAAGTTAATCTCACCTGTTCTGTGGGACCAGGTTTAGACTACAGATTAAAGTTAATCTAACCTGTTCTGTGGGACCAGGTTTAGACTACAGATTAAAGTTAATCTAACCTGTTCTGTGGGACCAGGTTTAGACTACAGATTAAAGTTAATCTCAGCTGTTCTATAGGGCCAGGTTTAGACTACAGATTAAAGTTAATCTCAGCTGTTCTATGGGGCCAGGTTTAGACTACAGATTAAAGTTAACCTCACCTGTTCTGTGGGACCAGGTTTAGACTACAGATTAAAGTTAATCTCAGCTGTTCTATAGGGCCAGGTTTAAACTACAGATTAAAGTTAATCTCACCTGTTCTGTGGGACCAGGTTTAGACTACAGATTAAAGTTAATCTCAGCTGTTCTATGGGACCAGGTTTAGACTACAGATTAAAGTTAATCTAACCTGTTCTGTGGGACCAGGTTTAGACTACAGATTAAAGTTAATCTCAGCTGTTCTATAGGGCCAGGTTTAGACTACAGATTAAAGTTAATCTAACCTGTTCTGTGGGACCAGGTTTAGACTACAGATTAAAGTTAATCTCAGCTGTTCTATAGGGCCAGGTTTAGACTACAGATTAAAGTTAATCTAACATGTTCTGTGGGACCAGGTTTAGACTACAGATTAAAGTTAATCTCAGCTGTTCTATAGGGCCAGGTTTAGACTACAGATTAAAGTTAATCTCAGCTGTTCTATGGGGCCAGGTTTAAACTACAGATTAAAGTTAATCTCACCTGTTCTGTGGGACCAAATTTAGACTACAGATTAAAGTTAATTTCACCTGGCTTGTTGGAGCAGCTCCTGGATCTCAGTCAGCGGTTGTGAGGCCAGGTTTTGGTTCAGCATGACCCGGATGTCAGCGACACTCTTCTCCATGCTTTCGATGGACTTCCTGTATGGTCCGCTGATTCCGCTGGCTTTGACAGCGTTGACCTTGTTGACAAGGCGATGTGTCTGATTGGTCAGCTGACCAATGGCGTGGTCCCACTCTGCGAAGCACTGGTGGCAGCGGTGGCAGTCGGGGAAGGTCCCGGAGAACCCACGGGCGCATACGTCACAGCGTGGACCAGAAACACCGTCCACGCAGATACAGTGACCGCTGCCTTTGTTGCACTGCTGCTCGGAGATACCGCGAGGGTCGCAGTCACATGCTGAGACACAAAACGCCAAGGGTAACACTTGTGACTGTGGTGTCATACATGCCAAGGGTTACAGGTGTGACAGTGTGATGTCATACACAACAGGAAGTCAGGAAGAGACAAGAAACAAAGGACAGACAGACAGACAGACAGACAGACAGACAGACAGACAGACAGTGTTACAGCTCTTGTTGTTTGAAGTCTTTTCCAGGATCATAAAACTTGTTTTGTTGCTCTCTCGTATGATTGGTCATGTTAATGACCAAACATTACTCTTTCTGATGAACAAACATGATCCTCTGTGAACTTCTTCATCCTCAGGTCTCTCCTCCCACGTCAGTACAGACTAAAATATTTAAACATTTACTGTAAAAACATTAGACAGGAAGTTGGGGACAAACGGTCTGTCTGCTCATGAAAACATTCATGTGGGGGTTCACGGGTGGATGTTTGGTATCTGGTTTGAATTAAACAGCTGAAGCTGCTTCCAGCTGCAGAAACAACAAACCAGAACCAGACCAGAACCTCGCTTTGATTCACTCACAACAGGCAGACGAATGTGTAGTAAGTCGTAAGTCATTGAAAGACTCGAAGAAGACAAAAAGTAAGGCGGATTAAAAAAACATGTGGACTACAGATCTGCAGTGTAAACTGTATAATTTTACAGTTTTATAGTCTTCTTTCTTTCTTTCTTTCTTTCTTTCTTTCTTTCTTTCTTTCTTTCTTTCTTTCTTTCTTTCTTTCTTTCTTTCTTTCTTTCTTTCTTTCCTTCCTTCCCCTTTGTCCCCCCAGTCTCTCTCAGCAGGTCCAGTTTCTGACCTTCAGGTCTGCTTCACAGTGACAAAGCATCTTTGTGGATTTCAGGGATATTTGGAGGTTAAGACAGATCTCTTGTCTCGTCTCCATGGTGACGGCCTTGTGGGAACATCTGGACTTAATATCAGTCACAGCAGAGGATGCTGGGAGCCTGACTGTTCCCACAGGCTGTTCATTCATGTAGCTTCAGATACTTTCTGTTTCTGAACAAAGACTTGAGTCACATCTGAACTCCAATCGAGTCCTTCACATAGATGGAAGAATAATAATTTCCCATCCTTCTGTTGACACAAAGTAAACGTACCGTGACATTCAACTTCTGGGTCTCCCCAGAACAGCTCTCTACACTCGCTGCATGTTCTTCCTCCAAAGCCAGGCTGACAGGAACACTGACCACTGATCTGTGTTTGAAACAAACACAGTTCAGAAGAGAAACCTTCAATTATTTCGAACCAGCAGCTAAATGGAAAACTTAATATGGTTTTACATCATAAATTGTTTGGTTTTTGAATAACTTGTTTGCTCAGCAGCAAGAATTAATATTAATTTTTCCTCTGAAAATAGATTTCTTTTAAGCAACGCTAAAATCAGAAGAAAATTCAATGAAGACACAAGTTTTATTCTTCAAAATAACTTTACAGTAAAGTATAGAGTATTCACCTCATTGCAGGATGTCCCATATGAGTGTTTCGGGTCGCAGTCGCAGGTCTGACAGCCACTGCCGCTCGCCATGTTCCAGGTGTTGGGCGCACAGCGGTCGCAGTGTTGACCGATTACGTTCGGGAGGCAGTGACACTGACCGGTGCTGCGGTCGCAGTGACAGTCACTAGATGATGGACAGCTGGGGGGCTCACTGCCCAGCTGGTTACAAACACACTCTGTGGACAACCCACACTCACGTCAAGACTTCAATAAAAGAGAAAAATCAAGATTTTGTAAAAAGATTCAAAATTTCATCATTTGTTGAATCATCTGATGATGTTTTGTTGCTTTACTGGTCACTCTTGATCTATTGGTCTCCACTATCCCCACTTCTGTCCAAACTGGTCCCTTTATTAGTCTCTACTGGTTCCTATTGGCCTGTATTGAACATTGTGTACTCACTCCTGCAGTCCTGTAGCATGGCATTGCCATAGTAACCCAGCTTGCAGCTCTGGCAGGCGGTGCCCTCACTGTGGTAAAGGCACCGGAGACACTCGCCGGTTCGGGCATCGCAGGATTCTGGGTCCAATTTGTCAATGTTGTTGTTGCACTGACAGGGCTGACACTGCCCGCCCACCTCGCTGGGGTTACCATAATAACCAGGTGAGCACTCATCACAGCGACTACCTGCAGAGGAGAGCGAGTTACAGACATTAGATATGTTAATGCCGGACAATATTAGGCCTGTAGCGATACACTAATCTCACGATATAATATGATGCACGATATTCAGCCAACGATACGATTAATTGATTTTCTGAGATTTTAAAGATGATTTGAAGATTTTAAAGGGACAGTGTGATTTTGGTGACATCTTGTGAGTGTTCCATTAACTTGGATTGAATTAACTGAACTGAAAACCGAAAGCATACGTCTGTGTAAAGAGAGTATCTAGATGGGTAACTTGCTAGAAATGCTCTACAGCGACCTTCTTCCTTCAAAGCCAACGGGGGGAAATGGGCAGCGAGCAGAGTGCCAGGCGGAACACAGGGGATTTGAACGGGACTTAATGTGTCGATACTCGCGGCTGAAAGATCAATACTTTCTGCGGATATAAAATATCAATATATATCACAGGATCAATAAAATTGCTCAGCCTTAGACAAAATGTTGAATTTTCTGCAGCTGTTTGGGTTTGCTTGGGGAGGGTAGGTCTCAGCCTCATTTGAATCACATCATTTGAATTTGTATTGTTCAGTTTAAATCAGTGCATTGAAAAACTGAATCTGAATTGTAATTTGAAATTTAATTTATTAGTTTGGAACTGAAAATTCAGTTCTTACAATTCAATTTCAATTTTCTGTGACAAACATCCGGGTAGTTGAGGCAGTGCAGTTCTCAGTACATCACAGGATTCTAATTTAAAATCCTGTACTAAGGGCTTTCTACCATTGAATATATTTGAGAAAATATGTGGACTATAAGCCTTTGTGCAGAAACTCCTACAGCCGATGTTTATCTGATAGTGCTGTAGCCAAATTTAAGAAGTGATTCCTTCAGCATTGAATTCAATGCCATGCCTAACTGTAACAGAGGACTTGTCTGCTTCCTTTAGCCCCTCACAAATAGACCATCTTGTTGATAGTATTACAGGCTCATTACGGACAACTCTAGACTCTATTGTACCTCTGAAAAAGAAGACAATCAAGCTTCTTTAATGATAAGATTATAACTATTAGAGACAAAATCCATCACCTCTTGCCCTCAACAGACATTGATCTGCATTCTGATACAGCAAGTTTTGAAACAGCTGTAAAACCTGATATGTATTTAGACTGTTTTTCCCCCATCGACCTTCATCAAATAACTTTAATCATTTCTGCAGCTAAGCCGTCATCCTGTCTCTTAGACTCCATCCCAACCAGGTTGCTCAAGGATGTTTTACCTGTAGTTAGTAATTCGTTATTGGATATGATTAATCTGTCTTTATTATCAGGATATGTTCCATAGTCCTTTAAGGTAGCTGTAATTAAACCTCTTCTTAAAAAGCCCACTCTAGACCCAGAGGTCTTAGCCAACTACAGACCGATATCAAACCTTCCCTTTCTGTCTAAGATACTTGAGAAAGCTGTAGCTAATCAGCTGTGTGACTTTCTCCATAACAATAGTCTATTTGAGGATTTCCAGTCAGGATTTAGAGTGCATCATAGCACAGAGACCGCATTAGTCAAAGTTACAAATGACCTCCTAATGGCATCAGACAAAGGACTCATCTCTGTACTTGTCCTGTTAGATCTTAGTGCTGCCTTTGACACCATTGACCATCAAATTCTTTTACAGAGAGTCGTATTTCTTAGATCGATCTCAGTTTGTTCACGTCAATGATGAATCCTCCATGCAGACCAAAGTCTGTCATGGAGTCCCACAAGGTTCTGTACTAGGACCACTTGTATTCAGTTTATATATGCTTCCTTTAGGGAACATTATTAGGAATCACTATCAATTTTCAGGATCACCCTGGCCTTCAGCTCCACCGTAAAGAATCTTGGAGTTGTCTTTGATCAGGATTTGTCCTTTAACGTCCACATAAAACAAATTTCGAGGACTGCATTCTTCCACTTACGTAACATCGCTAAAATCAGACGCATCGTGTCTCAAGCGGATCCAGAAAAACTAGTCCACGCATTTGTTACTTCAAGGCTGGACTACTGTAACTCTTTGTTATCAGGCTGCTCCAATAAAAAGTCTCTGAGGACTTTGCAGTTAATTCAGAATGCTGCTGCACGTGTGCTGACAGGAACCAAGATCAGAGATCACATCTCTCCTATTTTGGCTTCCTTGCATTGGCTACCTATTAAATCTAGAATAGAATTTAAATTCTTCTCCTTACTTACAAAGCTAAAAGAGCTCATAGTACCTTACTACCCCTCTAGAACACTGCGCTCTCAGGACGCTGGGTTCCTTGTGGTTCCTATAGTCTCCAATAGTTTGTACTGGTAATGTAAGAAAAGTTCAACATGGATAAATTTAATTGAATTGAATCTTAATTGAGACTCTTCATAGTTCTTATCCATCACAAAGTAATTGCTGATTAGACATATCATTCTAAAAATAAATACATTCAGTAAAGTTTACAGCAGTAATCTGTCATAGTCCTACTTTCATCTCTTACACTTTAACTTCCAGTTTGAACTAGTTTACGGTGTTTAAACAGCCAATCAGAGGATAGTGTTGTCACACTGTGGATTAGTATAGTGATGAACCAGGTTCCAGGTTTGAAGTGGAAACAAAAGGAGAAAGTTGGTGATTCATGCGTGAGCCTGAACATCTTATTTCCTTCTCTAATAACAGAGTCAGGTCAGCTTCTGTTTACATCACGCTAAATCACAAAGCTTCTCCTCCTCAAATGAAACCTGTTTGTCTCTGCAGGGCATGGACTTTATTTCCTGCTGAGATCTACGACAAACTGTAATTATGTCTGTCTGACTTTTATTGTCACATCTGTTTCTTTTTATCACATTTAAGAAAACATTCATCATAAGGATAATTTATATCCTTACGCTGCTGTACCTTTGATCTGTGTTAATACAGTTTTTACCTCTGATCTGTGTTATAAAAGTTTTACCTCTGTATCCACTGTTGCAGACACAGATGGCCTGCTGGGAGTCATCGCCACGGTAACAACTTCCAGCGAACTGCCGCAGGCTGCTGGGGCCATCCGGACACATGCAAGGACGACAGTGATCTCCTGACCCAAGCACTGGATCACCATAGTAACCTTCCAGACACCTGAACAGAGGTGAGAGAGAGGAAGTGGTGAACAAAAGCTGATCCCTTGACTTCTGCAACTAGTCCTTAGATTCCAACAACTAGTCCCCAGACCTCTGCAACTAGTCCTCAGATCCCAACAACTAGTTCCCAGGCCTCTGCAACTAGTCCTCAGATCCCAGCAACTAGTCCCCAGACCTCTGCAACTAGTCCTCAGATCCCAACAACTAGTCCCCAGACCTCTAAAACTAGTCCTCAGATCCCAGCAACTAGTTCCCAGGCCTCTGCAACTAGTCCCCAGACCTCTGCAACTAGTCCCCAGACCTCTGCAACTAGTTTATTATGTATCTGACCTGTCACAGGTGTGTCCGGTGCTGTGATCCCTGCAGTCAATGCAGCGTCCAGTGTTGGGGTCGCAGTCATCAGCGTGTCCATTGCAGACGCAGGGTCGGCAGTTGGGGAAGCCCCAGTAACCTGGCAGACAGCGATCACACTGCCGACCATATGTTCCAGAAACACAATTACACTGACCGGTCAGCTGATTGCAGAAGGAACTCTGGGAACCCTGAGGGTCGCACTCACACGCTGCAAACACAAAAAACACAAACACACTGTATATGCTGATTGTTTGGGAGAAATCTGAAAAAAAGGATGTGAGTGCAGCACTATGGTCTATCACTACTAGGTCCATAACTGAGACCAATCAGCTGATATACATCAAACCACTAGGATCCTGGAGATGCTTGGATTGGATATAAGATGAACATCTCAAGACAAAAAAGGCCATTGTCCCCCATGGAGAAGCAAGTAGGAGGCCAAGATCAGAGAGAAGTTAGCCAATTGTCAGAACTGCATAGAGGTATGGGGGAAGAGAGCGATACCCAGGAAATTAGGGCTGGACGATTATGGAAAAAATAATAATCATGATTATTTTGATTGATATTGAAATCATGATTAATAAACACAATTATTCATTGATTTAAAAAAAAAAGTGTTGTGTAATGTATAGTATTGTGCCGCCAAAACTCAATTTTGAATATAACTTTTAGAAAAACAACCAGTAATAAATTTGTAACGAGTAAAAAAGTAAAATAATAATAATAATATATATATAAATAATAATAAAAAATAATTTTAAAAAAATAAATAATAAATAAATAATAAATAAATATATATATATATATATACACACCCAGTCTACATACACTCAGACTGTTCTTCCTGCTTCTTCTGGCTTCAGTGATCGAATAATTGCAATGCCAATGTAAAAACAATAAATCAGTTTTAAAACAGTTTTTTGAAAACAAAAAAGGATTGGCCCCATACTCCCTGCAGTTTACTGCAGGACTGTGTTGCGGTGGCGGTGGCAGTGGCTGAAGTTGACACTCTTGCACTTTTAGGGGTCTTTTGCTCCGTCAATACTTTGTCATAGACCACTTTATGGCTGAACTTAAAATGGTTAAACAAATTTGTCGTGTTGCCCTGGGGTGCAGATACGACGGCATGACAAACTTTGCAAACAATATCTTTCTGCTCTACGTCTGACGATTTGAAGCCAGAATGTCTCCAAATGACCGAACTTGTCCTATCTTTCTTTTCAACTAAAGGCTCAGGCTGCTTTTCTGCCATGTTGTCAATCGCCTGTTCCACAATTGATCCACAAACTCACTGCTGCGGCTGCAGGCGACACAGGTGCGTTCACTGTGCTTTTACAGCGCAGTAATTTGCATACATGCTGTGTGGCAGCACATTAATTGTTTTTCTTCGATAACAGTGTTTTCATGATTGTGAGAAGCCAAAATAGAAATCGTGATCAAAATCCATACTCGACCAGCCCTACAGGAAATACAACAAGCTGTCTAGCTGTGCCCTTTAGGTACAACACAGGTACAACACCTGAGGTCTCTGTCCAGAAATGTGCAGTCCTTGGAACAGCTAAGATGCACAGAACCCTCAAGTTCCCAGGCCTCTGGTAGAGGACCAGAGCTTAAGGAAGGGTTAACCCTAAACCTGCATTTTAGGACATTTGGGTTCAGACTGAAACACAGATTCAATCAGCACAAGTGCTTCTTTTACATTATGCAATATCTTACTGTTATAGGTCACACAATACAGTATTGATGATCATTGTTAATTGATTATAGTTTAATCAGAGTTCTGACCTCTGCAGCCATTGGGTCCAAACTGGAACGTGGCCGGAGCACATCCATCACAGTTCCTGCCGACCACGTTGGGGCGACACTGACATTGACCCCCGTTGGGGTCACACACAGTACTGAGGGAGCCCTGAGGGTCACACTGGCATTCTAGGAAAAGCGGTCCAGCAAAGGAGAGATGTTACACAACCAACATGCTTCAGCAGTACACAAGAAAACACTGAGCACAGATCTGATGACAGGTTTATGAGGAGGTTTGAGGAATGAGTTGAATCAAGTCAGGTCGTGTTCAGGAGGTCGATGATTGACGAATTTAGAGAAAAAAGATAATATGAAATATAACACACTCAGCTGATGTTTTATATGATGATTCCTGTTTTGTTTCTGTTTGAGAGGATTATAGTTTCTATGTTGACTGACTGACTGACTGACAGACAGTCCCAGATCTCTACCGTGAACTCTGTACATTTTCCAGGCAGCAAACATTAGATTAAAAATAGATTCTTTATTTTAGATTATACAATTATTATTATAATTGCATTTCTTAAATTATAAATAAAGCTTTGCTGGTTGGAACAGAGACAGTGATTGTTAAGGTGGAGTTAGATTTAAGGTGGACAGCTGTACCTTTGGCTCCCTGGTGCAACATGGCAGAGATACTGAAGATGAAGTTCTTGCAGATGTCAGTCATCTGTGACTTGGTGACGCTCTGGCTGTTCTCCAGACAACGATAACGCTGGAAAGTTTCCCAGCCACTGTTCCCAATGGAGTCGCCCCCCTCTGAAGCTGTGAAGATCTCCAGGTTCTTACAGTGTGGCATCAACACGATCTGAGGAGAACATTAAAGTCATCAACTAGTTCTAGCTCATTCTTTCTGCATTATAATCGTCATCTCTGGGTTTTACTGTGTGTTCCCACCTGTATAGATCAAATGATTTATCATTTAATCAAGGAACTAATAATAGAATTATGGGTTATTTGTGGCCTTGATCTCAGTGTTTGACAGTCACATCACAGTTTACTCACAGAGTCGATGAGTGTATACGGAGACTGGACGTCGCTGAGGGCTGAGTACAGCGGCAGACTCAGTCGGACTGTGTAGTTCAGACCAAATTCAAAACAAACCGGCCTGGGAAGAACCACGTAGCTGTGGGGACAGACAAGATACAACCAAAACACTTTTCAGAGAGAACTCTAAATATCAGAAGAAAGATTCAGTCATCTAGAAGAATGAAGACAAACAAACTTAAACAAGAAGTCGCTGCTCACACACTATATAAAAAATCATAGTTGAGGAGATAATCAATATGGAAAGATTTACGTATATATTGAGGCTCCAGCAAACAAAATTTGAGAAGAAATGTGAAAAATGGACAGACCATAAATCTCAAAGCAGAGACACCACTGAAAACCTGGACTGATGTCAGAAACAACTGAGGATTATTATTATTAAGAACATGTACCCCACTGACCGAAAATAGTTATATACCGAAAATGAATAAAATCTGAATGAAAAAAAAAATCATAGTGATGAATCAATAAAAGTTCTCAGAGCCCAACTTCTGAAACATATTTTGAATGGTTTCATCTCAATATGAACCTGGTGATTTCTGATGGTTCCTTTTTTCCGTTAGATTAGCTCTTTGTCTCTTTAATCTGGTCAGTGTCACACCGCAGTGAGGTCAAGTTGGGTTTTTGTTATGTCTCGTCATTTCCTGTTTTATTTTTATATTTACCTGCCCTCTCGTTTCAGGTCACTTGCCCTTCCTCATGTGTCACCGGTCTGATTGTCTTTCCCGCCCTGATTGTTTCCACCTGTTCCCCATTACCCTGTGTATATATTGTCTGCGTTTCCCTTTGTCTTGTGCCAAAGTGTTTCGTCCTACGATTGATCGCCTAAGCCTTCTTTCGTGCCTGTCCACAGCCTTAGCCTTGTTGCGTGATTGTTCCTTTGTTTTTTTGCCTCGATTCAGTGATTTTTTTGTTGTAAATTTCTTAGTATAGCTATTTGTTTCTTAGTGCTTAGTATAATTGTTTTTCAGCCTCCCAGGAGAGATTTTCAGTTAGTGTTTTGCAGCCTTTTGATTTTCCTCGTTGTAAGTGATTTTGATTTTGATAATTTTTATAAAGCAGTTTAGAGTTTTTTTTCCTCCTTGGAGTGATTTTTGTTTTCCATAGTTTAGGCCTGTTTTCATAGCCTGCCCTAGCCTCACTCTGTCGAGGGCTTTTGTTAATTCAATAAATAAGCTCATTGACACCTCTGCGCCTGAGTCCTGTTTTGAGTCCGGCCTGACAGTCAGTAATAATGTAAAAGTCAACACATGATGTCTTGTGTTTCATATTTAAAACTGTCATCTTTCCTGAACCTGACCAGGGAGCTAGGTTTCATCGGGATGATGAAACATTTAGCACTGTATTATTAATTACAATTAATAAATTATTCTAATGATAATAATCATTAAAAATGATTCCTCATAATGTGAACATTACCGTGAGCCGGGGTGAAGTGAGATCATCTGGTTGTCATCGTCAGGCACTGTGTTGACGCAGCGACTGTCTGCTCTGATTGGTCCCGGTCTCATCACTGTCATCAGAACCTCCTCCCATTGGTCCGGCAGCTGCAAGAAACACATGAGGTTTCATCATTTCAACCAAGGGGCAACCTTTAGTGCCGGGAAAGGAAGCCAATGCGGAAGTGCTAAAAACTGTTATTCCTCGAGTGGCCACTTGAAACAGGCTGCAAAAGTTAGTCTCCCTAAGCAGCTGTATTAAAATGTCCAACTTCACAGCAGAAATAAACACGTTTACAGCCTGGTTCAGGCAACAGTTTTAGTCTCTATAGCTTATTTCCCTGTTCATGACAACTGTGAGAGGGGTGAATTTTTTTAACTCACCAGTTCAGATTATATTAGGCTCGAAGTTGCGCATAGTCAATAGCTTCACCATTTGATTGACAGATAATTGATGTTACACATGGCTTATTAGAGCACCCAGGCACCATTTGGCCTGCTTCAGGTCCAACAATGATTTTTCTTTGCCAATATTTAGATTAACACAAAGAAGCAGAACATCTAACATGGCACCGGCCAGCATCGCATACTAGTATTTTTGAAGCCGTCTGATAAGCCATCAGGACCGTTCAGGGTCAGCAGGTTTTGTCTAACCAAACAAAGTTTCTGATGGCTTTCGTTAAGTCAATGTGACCATGACTGCAGCAGCCAGTCAGATGGTTTGGGTTATGCTGGTGGGCATGGCTACATCGTGCTGACAGCATCCTACCTGAGGTTCGTAGCGGATGAGGATGTCGTACTCCATGGAGTGGGGGATGTTGTCCACAGAGAACTCCAGGAAGGCCCCCTCTGGGACATTAACCAGGCCAATACCTGTCCAGGTGGGACTGCGGTCCAGGGGGTGTGGCCTTGGAATGACTGTCACCCCCTAAAGAAACAAGAAGAAGAAGATGAAGAATGGACCTTCAACAAGATCACATCTATTTTTATTAATTTCCAGAATGTAACAACAAACTTTAAAAGAATAAACGCCATCTGAAGCCAGCCTGGCTGGTGTGGTAGAGTTGATGAAATGATACTGAAAAGGTTAAAAAGGTGACTTACAGGTCCAAACTTGGCGTCCTCTGCCTCGTACGTATAATGATCCAGAGCAATGAAGTAGAATCCAGACTCGACTTGATCACACTGACGTCCGAACATATGATCTCTGCAGGCACACTGACCGCTCACCTGATCACACCTGCAGGAATACAGGAAGTTAGAACAATTAAGAAGAAAGGGAAGGAAAGGAAACAAACAGGAAAGAAATGTGTCTGTTAGTTCTCAGCTGTTAGTTGTTGGCTGTTAGCTAACTCACTGGTTGTTGATAGCTCCTCCCAGATTACAGTCACATGGTCTGCAGCCGTCCATATCATTACTGAGACCCCAGTGTTCAGACTGAAAACACACACACACACACACACACATACAGATTTTACAGGCATGTCATTAAGTTGTTTTCTGTCCTCACAACTTGTCTAGACAGGAAGTGATTGATGCGTTCATCTCCACACACACACACACACACACACACTACAAACATACACAAACTATGACCGTTTGTAAATGTTTTTATATTAACTGTGTCTGCCTTGACCACGGAGCTCTGCACATGCAAAACAAGCATCACAGAAGAACCTTCAGCAGTTTTGAAGCGTAGGACGACTAAAGAATGCAAAAGGAAATGCGTTTTCTGACCACACACTGGTCGCAGTCTCGTCCAGTCACCAGACGTTTACAGAAGCAACTTCCTGTTTCACTGTTGCAGGGATTTCCTCCAGGAAGTGTCCCGACAGGGCTGCAGGTACACACTAAAACAGAGACACAAGAAGGTGTGAATATGGTTGTGTAGGTGTTGTGCACATGATTGTGTAGGTGTTGTACACATGATTGTGTTGTGTAGCTGTTGTGCACATGATTGTGTAGGTGTTGTGCACATGATTGTGTAGGTGTTGTGCACATGATTGTGTAGCTGTTGTGCACATGATTGTGTAGGTGTTGTGCACATGATTGTGTAGGTGTTGTGCACATGATTGTGTAGGTGTGTATAATTTTGTACCCCGGCATCCTTCTGGCTCGTTGCTCAGCCCGTAATGTGCCTCTTTGCAGCGCTCACAGTGCTCTCCCTCCACGTTCACCTTACAGCGACACTGACCAGCAATCAGCCCGGCTCGAACATCTGTCATCCCGTCACAGATTCCTCCATTCAGAGATCCCAGAGGGTCACAGTTACAGGCTACAGAAACACACACAGGACACATTTCATTGTGAAGGTGAATCACTTCTACGGGACATTAACAGAAAGTGTGACACCATCAGAATGATGACATCATCATCAATGATGACACTGAAGCACAGACAGACACTGAACCACAGACAGACACTGAACCACAGACAGACACTGAAGCACAGACAGACAATCTGAAGCACAGACAGACGATCTGAAGCACAGACACACAGACAGACGATCTGAAGCACAGACAGACACTGAACCACAGACAGACGATCTGAAGCACAGACGATCTGAACCACAGACAGACACTGAAGCACAGACAGACACTGAACCACAGACAGACGATCTGAAGCACAGACAGACACTGAAGCACAGACAGACACTGAAGCACAGACAGACGATCTGAACCACAGACGATCTGAACCACAGACAGACACTGAAGCACAGACAGACATTGAACCACAGACAGACGATCTGAACCACAGACAGATGATCTGAACCACAGACAGACGCTGACCCACAGACAGACGCTCTGACCCACAGACAGACGCTCTGACCCACAGACAGACACTGAAGCACAGACAGACACTGAAGCACAGACAGACGATCTGAACCACAGACACTGAAGCACAGACAGACACTGAACCACAGACAGATGCTGAATCACAGACAGACGATCTGAACCACAGACAGACACTGAAGCACAGACAGACACTGAACCACAGACAGACGATCTGAACCACAGACAGACACTGAAGCACAGACAGACACTCTGACCCACAGACAGACACTGAAGCACAGACAGACGCTCTGACCCACAGACAGACACTGAAGCACAGACAGACACTGAAGCACAGACAGGGTCTGGACTCACGTTGGCAGATGCTGGGGTCTCTGACGTCTCTCTCTGGATGCTGGTAGTAAAATGGTTGGCACTGTTCACAGTTGTGCCCGGCCGTGTTGTGCTGACAGCTGTCACAAACTCCTCCACTGATGTTTCCTGAAGCCACAAACACGGCCATGTCGAAGTGACAGGAGTCTGAGTGCTGGTTACAGTTACACTCTGCAGACACCACAGAGGAAGAACAGAGGACATCAGTCAGTGTGATAGACAGATTTGTCTGACAGATGTTTTGTCTGCAGCAGCTGCTTCGGATCGACAATCAGATCAGATATCAATTCATCAAATGTTTAAAACTGGACTCACTCTTGCAGGCATTAGTGTTGCGTCCTTCAGCTGGTCTCCAGGGCAGGTCGTGGTGGAAATCCTGACACCGTTCACAGTTCAGACCTTTGGTGTTGTGGTTACACATGCAGTGACCGTGAACCTGAAAACAACCACAATACATAACAATCCTTTGACATAATAAGTTATAGATACTAATTATTGATATGAGGTTGTCCTCATCAGTGGAAATCAATCAGAACCGACAGATGAACATCAACACCTGGAGCACATTAACATTCTGTGATACATTCACTCATTTCCAACATCAAGATCGACCACTGATCCACCAGAGTCACTCTGTCCCCTTCAAGACTCATCCTGACCCATCAGCACTCAGCCTGCCCCCTTAAAGATGAACCCTATCCCCTTCAAGATGTGCCCTGTCTCACCATGCCCTCTCTGGCCGGCCCTGTTCCCTGGATGGGGGCGCACTCAGAGGCGTGTCCATAGCAGAAGCAGTTTCCTCGGACCACCATGTCGTAGACGGCATAGTAGTACTTCTCTTTAATCTCCATACGAGAGTCCAGCAGGTTGTCTCCAAGCGTGTGTAATTTGGTGAACTTAACCCGCAGGTTGGTGATCTTCAACATGTCTGAAAAAAAGGACAATGACAGGTGATAAATCAATGATGCATCAATAACTCCGACAGGTCGTAGCAGTCAACAGGTTTGAGGGACACACTTTGGATTCTGGGGCTGTAGGGATCATCAATCCTGAATGCCGGGTCCAGAACTCTGAAGATCACCTGGGAAAGAGAAACGTAATGATTAAAAAGATGTGACATCACAGTGACGTTTAGTCAAGTGTGTTATGACATCATTTCCTCTTTAACCCAACGGTTTACAGACTAGTCAGTGTGTGAAGGGCTGCAGTACCTCTCCTTCAGTGGATGGCTCGATGTCGGAGTAACGTGAGTCACAGATGACATCATCGACCTTCTGCATTGGACCTTGAGAAACAGACGGGAAAGACGTCTCGCAGTCATAGGCGAAGTAACGGTAAACCTGCCATGTCTTTCCGAAGTCAGCTGACCGCTCAATAACCATGGCAGCAGGTCGAAATGTCTGACAAGAGAGAACAATGTGAAAAACGGTTAATCCCACTGATGATCAACAACGAAGAACAAATAAAGAGCAGTCATAAAGATTCCTTTAAGCTTCTGTTGTCTTTGCATCTTTTCAAATACTACTACTACTACTACTACTACTACTACTATACTACACTTACTATACTTATAATATTACTAATCAAATAATAATAATAATAATAATAATAATAATGGGTAGGTAGGCTTAACTTTCTGTTGGAGCAGGCCCAGTACACAGCAGGATGTTTACAGCAACAGAACTTACCTTGAAGGTCATAATGAGGTGTGTGAAGTGAAACTCGGCCTCCAGATTAAGCTGGATGGTGACATTTTCCAAACCTGCAGACAGCAGAACATCAGACAGTTACACCAAATGATAATTAATAATCAGTATTTCCAGCTTTGCAAACATCAGCCAGTTGCACCAATTTATAATCTAAACAGCAAATGATGTCCCTCTAATGTCCACTGGATGTCGTTCCCACTGTGAAAGAAATGAGGAACTGAACTTGGTAACCAAACTCAGTAACTAAACTCTGTAACTGAACTCAAACTAAACCAATCAAGTGATTAATCTACTTACAAATAAAATCTTATTTTACTGTTATAACTTTTTATTAATTTTATTAGTAACTATTTCTTACTGCTGTATTGTCAACATTAGTGGTGAAGCTTTGCCGACATTTTGTCACATTCCAGTTGTTCTTTCTTTCACCTGTGAGATCAAGTTATGAAGTTTGATAGACAGTCGTTCAGGTGAAGGCATGAATGCAACATAAATCTAACAGCAGAGACACAAACTGGGCTTTTAGTTCCAAAATCTAATTCCTGGATCTCTTTGGTTTAAAAGGAGCTTTTTTCTCTGCCCTGAAGTCCTGATTTAATTGACGTCAGCTGACCTGCAATCAGTTGCACTGACTGTTTCCAGCTGTGAGTCCTAAACCTGTAACAACAGAACAGAAATCAGAGGTCAGAGGTCAGTCCTCTGGCTGTGGTTGTTCTCACCATTCTCAGACTGCCACCAGGTCTTCAATCTGTTTGGAGCGAACGTTGTGACGACATTCTCGATGCGATGGCCGCTCATCTGATCCATTAGGTCATCATACGGATCCACTGAGTCACATACAAAACACTTCTTCTCCTCCTGAGAGATGGGACAGAGAGGGGGAGTAAAGGGTTAATGTTGCAGGGAGTAAAGGGTTAATGTTGAGGTGAATTCCTGAGATTCTTCTGTGCTCATGCTCAGTGGCGATAAGAGGAAAACTGTCTGCCCACAGAAATTCAATCAAAACAGCTGATCTTTGATTGACTTTGAGGCTTAGCATGACTCAAACCTCAAACTTCAAACCTCTGTCCTCACACTCTCTTTAGATTTGCTCTGATGCTGCTCAAACTTTGACATATTGTTGCTTGCACAGATTTCCTGAACATCAGATTCAGAACTGCTCCCACTGAGGCTGTTTTTGAGGTCTATGTGTTCTGGTATATTGTAATGAATTATAGATGTATTACAATTATATATGTTGCAGTGAAAGAAGAAGAATGTAGTGGTGGTTGTAAATGTGTGTTTGGAGTACAGTTAATGTGTGTAACAGTGTAATCATTCATGGACAGCTGAGATCGGTTAGTCTGATCTTAGACTCTACATGAAGTCACATGACTTCACACAACTCAAGCTTGGCTTCAGGGAGTGATAGTTCAGGGAAGTTCCTCTTCTTCCTCCTCAAAATGTCTGCCATCCACTCACCACTGAAATATTCTAGTCTATTTTATTTATTTGATCAAATCTGACGATTGTTTACACAAAGGGCTTCACACTGAGCACGCTCAGTTTACTCTCTCACACTGAGCACGCTCAGTTTACTCTCTCAACCTAATTGGAAAACTTCATTTCGTTTGACCTTTGAAGTCGTCTGTGTTTTCTCCACAGAAACATCTGGACAAACATCTGTCTGCTGTTGAAGCCCAGAGTTTCCTTATAAGGACGTGATTTACACAGGAAGCGCGCGCACACGCACGCACGCACGCACACACACACACACACACACACACACACACACACACACACACGCACACATCAACTAAACACTAAAAGACATCCAATCAGATTAAAGCAGGACAGAGTGTTTAAGTCCGCAACCTACTTCTAGCAACATCAGCACTGTAGCTAAAGAGTTGTCAGTGGTCAGTGTTATTTACCGTTTTGTACCTGTACCGGTTCAGGTGTTTGTTTACCTATGTATCATGTTGTACAGGTGTTTATTTACCTGTGTACCGTGTTGCACCTGTAAATCGTGTGGTTCAGGTGTTTATTTACCTGCAGGTGGCTCACGATGCAGAACGGTTCAGGTCGGTTCAGCCCACAGGTGGAGGTGGAAGATAGTTGGTGTGCTCGGCCGATCAGAAGGTCTCCTGTTGCTGGGTAACAGCTGCCCTCTGTGCAGACGTCACTGAACTCTGGGAGGCTGACATCATCCTTGACCCCGCCCTCCTGAGCACAGGTAAATACCTGCAGAGCTGAGAGTATAGATTTTTATTGTGAAAGTCCAGAATAAAAAGTTTGATAAAAACAGCTGATCAGAGATCAGTGTGTTAAAATGTCAAACAAAGAAATAATCATATAACTGATACTGAAACTATCACATTCAACATTTTAAGTATAATTGTAAATATGTTAAATATCACATTAAAAGTTGAATGGGTTAAATATCTGTTAAAAATGATAAATACAGCAGCTTCAGTTTGTTACTGATCATTACTTCAGTACACTGTGATCTTCATTCAGTGTCTACAGCCTCACTTAATTACAGAGTTTTTATCTCTATTTGTAGCTCTATTCATATTTCTTATTTAATTTGTAGGTTTATATAGTATTTATAAAGATCTCTCCACAGATTTAATTTAAATGCAGATTCAGCTCGTGCACTTACTGTATGTTTACTCTAACAGAGAAAAACTGATTTAATCACAGTCTGAACTCATTAACTGATCTGTAATCAGATTTCACTTTAAACATTTGAACTCATCGAGCAAACTGAACTGTAATCAGATTACATGATGGAATTTTACACTGTTCTTACTTTTAAGCTGTTCCTTAATAAAAACTTCAATTTAAACTTTAATCTAAACTTTAAATTTAACTTTACTTTATCTTTACTTTGGGCATTTAAAGTAGTATAGTAGTACACAGTAGTATTGCAGTATTTTTAGAGTCCCCTCACCAAGCAGCACCGCGAGCTGGAGCTCCAACATGCTTCTGATCTGGACTTGGATCCTTTGATGCAAAGACGAGCAGAAAAACTGCTGAAATCCAACAGAACCGACTCAGACCGACAGAACCCTCCAGAGTCTGGAAACCGAGGGAAACCAACAGACCAACACCCTTTAGACCTTCTGAACCTTCTGAAGACACTTCCAGACCCCCAACCCTGCAGACCTCCCCAGAGCTCCTCAGACTTTACCGGACCCGCCTCCTCAATCCACCGGCACCTACACCCGGGCTGACTTTCAAAATAAAACTGATGGTTTGATTTCGTTCAGGAAGACAAAACAGTAAAAATCGTGTCATTGAAACGAAATTTTTTAAAGTTTTTTTATTTTGATTAGAAAGAAATTCTTATAATATAAATATTTTGAAAAACAAACATCTGAATTGTCTGTAGTTCAGTCACAAATATGTGTTTTTCAAAATAAAATCACTTGACTGAATAAAGGAATAAACAAATAAAGAAATGTATTCTGGTAAGATACATTTACCGGTGTCAAGAAAGTATGAAGACATGAACATTTATATACACGAATATATAAATACATTAAACATGAACACCCCCATCCATCCATCCATCCATCCATCCATCCTGGACTCTGGAGACAAAGACATTCCTGAGTGCCCCCCTCCCAACAAACACTCCTCCCCCACAGTTAAACCTCACCTGCAACAACAAAGGAGTGTGTGTGTGTGTGTGTGTGTGTGTGTGTGTGTATGTGTGAACCCGACCCCCCACCTGAACATCTAAAGGCTCATTCAGGGCTGAGTGCCCCAGTGTATTGTGGGTAATGGCTGTGAACGTGTGGAGGCCTGCTGAGATGAGCTCTCCACCAATCAGAGATCGGCTCAAACATTAACAACTGAATTCACACACACACACACACACACTTGCTAGTTTTGTGTATTAAATTATGTGTGATGTAATCGTTAATGTTTGTTGAGTCTTTGTGATAATCATGAGTTCAGGATCAGAGTCTGTTTCTCTGTGTGGAGAACTTCAGTTGAACTGAAGCTCAAGAACAAGAACTTTATAAAAGTTATACTATGTTACATTTCTCGTTCTTAATGTTCTTTGTTTTACTCTTGTGTGCAGCAAGGTTTGTGAGTGTGCAGAGGAAAAAGTGTCTGTGTCTTTATGTACATTGTGAATCAAACAGGCCATACAATCTGCACAAAGCCGACACTACAATAAAAGACATAATAAAAGTGAGTGGAGTCAACACGAAGGAGCAGCGGAAACGCTTCACGTCTACCCTCACAGCCTGAGGCTGATCGTCATGATGCTGCTGTTTGGTTCAGTGTGAGGAATCAAAGCAGGAATGTGTTTGTGTCTGTGGGGGAGGTCTGTGGTTTTACTCTACATGTGTCTCATTTACCTCCTCCTCGGGAATAATTACAGACACAGTCAATCCTTTCCACAGTGACGTGTTTATAGGTTGTGAATTATTCTCAATTCTCTTAAAAGTCAAATGAAAAGTATTTTATCTAAAGATGTTAGTGTGTTAATTTCCTGCTTTAAAAGTCACCAGAATGTTTTTTATAAATCTAAGGATTGATATGTGTCCTGGTTCTCCAGACTTTTCTGGACCCCAGCAGGACATGCACTGGTAAAGCAGTCCACTGTCTGATTTTTTAACAGATGGTCTTGGAATCTAAATTCATGGCATCTGATTGTAGGATGCACTGATTTGAAGATTTAAATAAAGGTTGAATGAATAAAAAGGTTAGTTATGATGATGATATCCTCAGGAAGTGATGTCATGTTCACTTTTCCCTCAGTTGCTTGTTTGAGAAGAAGGATGGAGATCTTTGACTCTGATCCACGTCCACAGTATTTTTGCCTTCCCTCAGCTCTCTGGCGCCCCCTTGAGGAGGTGTAAGTTAAAATGAAATCCTGAACATGTCCCCCTAAGGAGCCCCTGTGATGTTCATGGACCTTCACGCTTCATTTATCTTGAAGCATCTAAAAATAATACTGTGAAGTCACTGTCAAGAGTATTTGCTTTTATTTAAGGTGTATAATATTTTAGTATATAGTACTCAGTACCATTTAGGGGGTACAATATTACAGTATTGAGCACTCTGTATTTAGGAGATACAATATTTCAGTGTGTAGTACTCAGTTGAATTTATGAAGTACAGATGGCGTATCCTTCAGCTCGTTTGTAGATTTCCTTTCGAAGTGAATCCACCATGTCCAAGAGTCTAGAAACCATTGCTGCTTTGTCTTTTTTACTTTGGGCCAGTCGAGTAATCCTGTCCTCCAGATCTGACAACATAGAAGATACATACACAGTAATCCTGCACATACTAAAACTGCAGGAGCATTGATGCTGCTCACTTCTATTGCTCCAACAACTGTCATAATAAAACATACAGTAAGTCTAAACAATTCAAATAGAAGTATTCATACTACCTTGTATCTGTCTGAGTTTGTCATCCATCTCTCTCTTCATCTTCTCCACCTCCTCCACAATGTTCGTCAGTCGTTCTCCAGCTTCACCCTGATCCTCATGATTTATGTTTTTCTGCTTTAAAACCTCAAATTGTTTCATCACATTGTCGAGCTCCTGAAAGAGAGACAGTAAAAAAACACTGAGACAACCTTAAAATTACTTTGTTCAATCAGCAAGAACCTGCAGACAGTTTAATTTATAATGATTGACTCACATACACACCCAGATACACACATACAAACATACATATATACATATAAAATATATACATGTGTGTCAGTAGTCTTACTGTCTGTGTGTCAGTAGTGTTGTTTAAAGCAGCCTCTGCAGCCTCTTGAGCGTCTGTGGCCATCTGTCTGTTCTGTTCAGTTTTCCTCTTCAGGGCTTCGATGTCGTCTAACAGATCTTCAGGTCGACGGTTCATCAGTTTCAGATCAATGTTGTCTAGTTTGTCTGTAATCTAAAACAAAACAGACGTGTTTCAACAATACAGACATGTTTAAACAGTACGGACATGTATTTGGAATATTTGACACATTACGTCTTGGACTGTGTCTCTGGTCATGTCTCTGTCCTGGCTGGCTGTCTCCAGGTCATCGTTGGCTTTGTCCTGAGCTTTCTCTGCTTCATAAATGTCTCTTCTGATCTCTGTCACATCAATGTTTTTTGTTCGTTCCCTAAAAAAAGGAAATTATCACATGGTCAGATCAGTGTGGTCACGTCAGTACGTGTTTTGTAGTACTCAGTGTTTTTACTTGTTTTATTTAAAGTTTGTTCTCAGAGAGCTGGTCATCGTTATTTCATGTTTTCTGACACTGACTTGAGTTCCTGAGTCTTCTGTAGGAGGTCCTTGGCAGTCTGGGTATGGTCAACCAGATTATTCAGGTTGTCCTGGGAATTGGTGGCGTTGGACAGCAGATTATTGATATCATTGATCATTGATTGGATTTGATCAAGTGATTGTGGGAGCTGAATGGCCAAAACAGCTCGGGCCATTTTCTCAATGTCCTCTGGAGGAACCATCTCATCTGTTGGAGAGGAAACATGATGAATAATTATGTTGTAGGAGATTGTCACAACTGGTGTGAACAGGACAAAAGGTGTAGGAGGCAGACAGACAGGTAAGCCGGCAGGCAGGCAGACAGGTAGGCGACAGGTACTGGACTCTGGGAAACAAAAAACAGATTTAGAATAACAGATAAAGAAAAGTCTGAGGGCATCAGGCACCAGTCCAGGTGAAGAGTTGAGGGAAAGTGGGAATGCAGCTGAATGAGGGAACATTGAGCCTGGCTGGTTGTTGTTAAAATATAATCTCAGGTCAAACATTTAATTTATATTAAGGACTTCTGTTCATATTACCATATTTTTCAGACCTGTGAGTCATAATTATTTTTATTTTTTATATACGACTCACCATATGAGAATCTATCTGTAAACTGACTAAACATCTGAACCTGTCCTCCAGATGAGTTCCAGGTTCCTGCAGCATCACCTCAGTACTAACCCAACAGGAAGTCTTTGACTCGCTGGATGAGCTCCTTGGTTTTATTCTTGTCTCTCTCAAACAAGTCCATGTTGTTGTTGATCCGATCCTGCAGGTCTTTGGCCTGGTCTTTGGTGTCCTGAGCCGCCTGTTTGGCATCATTGATCTGACAGAATAAACATTTATTTAACAGTGAAGTGTGCCATAAATGAATGTTATAATCAGGGGTTCAACTGTGTTTTATGAGGATTGTAGAGCAGCTAATTTCATGAGCTTCATCACTGTTTTCAGTTTTCATCCATATTTACATTCTGCTGAAGGCAAACAATTCATTGAAGACAAAATAAAAAGTATTGTGAACTTCACATACTTTTCACCTTTTAGATCATCTGGTAATCATCAGAAAGAAACTTTCTGCAGTGAAGTGAGTGACTGCAGTCGTAACAGAGATCAGGGTTGCTGTAAACCTGCCTTGTTCTTGGACTCCTGCAGTCTGGAAGGGAGGCCGATGAGCTGGTCTTTGGCACTCTCTGCCATCTGTGAAGCGTTCTGACTGGCCGGAAACACTCCGTCACAGCTTGGACCTCCACATTTCCTATTTCCCAGATCCAGACCACACAGTGCTCCACCACATCCTGAACAGTCATCTAGACCTGGTCCTCCACAGATCTGCATTAGACCACCACATGGCCGACTGTAATTATTAACAACTTTAGAATTATTAATGACTTCATGGTAATTAATTGCTGTGCACACAACACCAATACATTAATTCAAATCTTCATTTAAAAATTGGACAAACTTCATACAACCCACAGATTGGTTGATGTTAGTGATACTGCTTAGTTTTGTTTTTTGTTCATACTAACCTTTCAGGTGAGGTCATGTGACAGTTTTGGTTTGTGCTTACGTTTCAGGTGAGGTCATGTGACAGTTTTGGTTTGTGCTTACCTTTCAGGTGAGGTCATGTGACAGTTTTGGTTTGTGCTTACCTGTCAGGTGAGGTCATGTGACAGTTTTGGTTTGTGCTTACCTTGCGGTTAAGGTCGACCACACTGAGCTCCTTGACCTTCTTCTCCAGTGGCGCCAGGTCTCCTTTGCTGCACGCGCTGAGCTTGTGTTTGACTTCCTGTCTAGTGTCCATGGAGTCCTCCAGAGCTCTGTTGGCATTTCTTACTCTCTTCTCTTCTGACATGAAAGCTTTATGAAGCTTTTGGATCTCATCCAGCAGCTCTATAACAGATCAGAGACGCTGAGTTCAATAAACCATAAAGTATGTTCAGTAGAATCAGTGCTTCAGTTTCTGATGTTTTAAAATAAAATCTTTCTTATGTGTTTCTATTTAAGACTGATGTGACCATTTAATCTGAAAAATTTCAGACTTCTTCACTTGCTGCACAGACTAAATTGTGTTTGTCTCCAAGCTGAATTCCCTGTTGGACATGACAGTCCACCTGACTGAACCTGAATCTGACATCAGACCAGATTTCTTGTGAAGTCGCTTGCATGCTGAACACCGAGTCAGGAAACAGTGTGTGAAAGATATGTAAGTGTAAACTGTGGGAGCTAGCGTGACTAACAGGCTAACAACAACATATTATCAATTGTTTTGCTGAGTCACTGTCACACACTGCAGCCAATCAGCATCTCCCTTGTTCTCCCACTGTTTGTAATATCTCGTCTGCAGTTAAAACCAATCTTGTCATTTACTTTATTTCATGCCTCGTTGTAACATTCACTGAAGTCTTTTACCCTGTTATGATAAATCTGTCAGTGATTAGACACTGTAGCTGTGTGGGCTGATATGAAATCACATCATCACTGCGGTGTTAGTCTGCCGTCTCACATACGTGAAGGTTCAGTTCCATTCTGTGTGAGAGAAGATGTGAATAAAACCTTTGTTCAGGAGGCAAAGCAGATTCATGTGAAGCTCAATGTTGGTGGAGAAATAACACGTGTGTGTGTGTGTGGTTGACAAGCAAATTGATTTCCATGTGCAGCAGGTAATAATCAGTCTGCATTCACAATTTGGATTTGAATTACTTTAAATCGAGTATTCTTTGTTAGCATGGATGGATGAATGTTGTGGTGAACTGTATCTAACTGTTTTAAGTCTCACCCTTTTAACCTGCTTATACAGTTTTCTTTTATTTAGAATCTTATGTGACTGCTGTTTGTTGACTGCAGTCCAACATTCATCAGTAGTCATCTCCATCAAACAAATACAGAAATTATCCAACCTTAGACCAAACCCCAAAATCTGTTACTGGACTATGACACAGACCTACGACAGCCTCACATGAGAATATCACCACTCTTAACTTTGTGATAACACAACAGTCCTGTGTGTCAACAGTAACAACGATGAGTCAGCCAACCACAGGGGACCTGGTACTGTGGTGTCAAATCAACAAGACAAAGGTGGTCATAGTGGACTTGAGTAAGAGGAGGAGTCACTTCAACACCTTCAAGTTGTTTAAAATTCACATCAATCAGGACTTGACTAGACCACTCACATCACTCAGCTGACCAGGAAGACACAGCAGAGCTGAGGAAATTCACATTTATATCAAAACTCTGTGACTGTCATTTTCAACACATCAGCCATTTTTAACATTCATCATCTCATTTTGAACTTGCAATTTGTCATTTCACGTACTTTTTAGTGTTTTAACTGGTAGTTCAGCTCACTAGACTTTACAAGTAGCCTGTCCAATGCTGCCCTTTAGTAAGATGGAATAATATAAGAACAACATCTCTGTACCCTCTGAGGACTCATCTTCATCGTCCGGATACTCGATGAGTTTATCCTTCAGGTTGTTCAGCAGCTTCTTGAACTCCAGACGAATGTTGTCAATTTCAGTGTTGAGGAGAGGAGATGGGTCAGTTAGGATCATGTTCGGGTTGGTGGCATCTTTCAGCTTCCTGTGAGGAAGAAAAGGATTTAAAATGATTTCTTGTTTACTCCTGGTTTTGAATCTATTGCATGTCAGCAGCTTCTATGCTTTTATACTTTGTATACTGGAGTACTGTAACAAAAAATAATTTCCCCCTGGGATTATTAAAGTATTTCTGATTCTGATTCTGATTTAATGATTTCATCCCAAGACTTTCTGAAACTGAAAGAAACTCAAAGAAGAGGACAGAAGTTCTGACAGTTGAACATTTAAAAGTTGAACTGAAATCAGCGGCATCCCTCCCTACAGGCAGAACACGCACTGTGCGTAGGGCCCCATGATCCATGGGGGGCACCATTTTGCGCAAGGTGACGCATTCTCTGCAAATGCGCAAAGGATGCGCATCTCTGCCATGAAGCGTGCGTAGAGCACCAAGTCAGCCCGAGACAGGAGAGAAAAAAACAAGAGACGAGTAATCTGGAGTATTCTCAGTGTTGCCGCAATGATTGACGCAAGCAGCATCTGACCAATCAGAACACTGATGTTCTGCTAGTCAGTGTTGTAACCACAGACAGGGTCAATGGAAACACTGTGATAAAACACTTTACGTCTTTGAACTCTGTCAACCTGTTTGCAAATGTTGAACTTACCCAATCATAGCGAACAGTTTCTCCACTTTCTCTACCCGTGGTGGGGATCGCCCCGTCAGGTTGGCGAGGTTGTCCAGCTCGGACAGCATCTTCTGTATCTGCTGCCAGTGGTGACTGTCTTCTGGTCGGAGGTCATTCTCATGGTGAGGGATGAAGGTTCTCATCGTCTGGGCGGCTCGCTGGACGTCGGTGACATCTTTGGCCCAGAAGGCAGTGCAGGGGTGGCACTCGTTACAGGCCGGGAATGCTGAGTCATACCCTGGGGCGCACTCATCACAGAAGATACCGGTTACACCAATCCGACAGATACACTCTCCGGTTTCAGGGTCACATGACGGACGCTCTGTTCCTTCCATGTTGCAGTCACAAGCTGAGAACAAAATAACACGCTGAAAACTCTGAATGAAAACATGTTGGAGTCCTGTTTGTTTTACTCACAGATACACTGCAGGTCGGGATTCCCAAAATGGTTTTCTCCACATTCATCACACTGTCTGCCTCCAAACTCAGGACGACATGGGCACTGTCCCATCACCTGAAGGCATCACCACTTCATTAAGAAAGGTTTCATCATCAATTGTTTGTCTGTAATTATATAAAGTAGCTCCTGAGCCTGTGGTGATTTAAACAGGACATAGTCTGTGGTTAGTGCTGGTCTTGCCTTGTTGCAGATGTTGGAGAAAGAGTTAGCAGGATCACAGCTGCAGGGTTGGCATCCCGATGCCCCATCCAGGTTCCAGTATCCATCCTCACACTCATCACAGAGGACACCCATGACCCCCATTCGGCAGGGACACTGTCCAGTCCTTGAGTCACAGAAACAGGGACTCTCTAGAGGACACTGAGTCACCTCAGTGCCACGTCGGTCACAGGAGCATTCTGAAAAATATGACACACAAAATAAGTCTAATATTTTTGGGGCTTTTTTTTAACCTTTAATGGATAGTAGATAAAGAGTAACAGGAAGATGGAGAGAGGGGGAGGGGTGACATGCAGCAAATGGCCACAGGTCAGATTCAAACCCTGGGATGCTGCAACAAGGACTGAGCCTTGGGGCACACACTCCACCAGGCAAATGTTGATGCCGAGGTTTAAAGAAGAACATCTGTACTGTAGAACAATCTCAGTCTTTAAATCCTTGTCTTTACCTTTCTGACATGATCCAGTTTCTTGGTTCAATGTTTTCATGTAGAATTTAAATTTTCTGTGATATTTGATCTTCTGAAAACATTCTTAGAGGGTTAGCGTTCCACCTACAGACAGTATCAATATAGATGTATCCGTGTTGTCCCCCACAGGTTTATGAAGAGATGTTGTTCAGTGTGGGGCCTCTGGCCAACGCCATGCTGGCAGTCCCACCTCAAGTTCAAGGTTCAAGTTCAAGTCAGCTTTATTATCAATACTGCTATATGTACAGGACATACAGAGAATTGAAATTGAGTTTCCCTCTATCCCGGTGTAAACAGCACTAAACATGAAATATAAAATACAAAACATAAGTGAAGATGGAAAAAATATAAAATAAAAATATAGACATAAAAATATATACAACCTAAAAGACATCCAAGAATAGAGAAGACAGTGGCAAGTCCGGAGATATAAATAGTATAAATATGGCAATATTGGAATTGGAATGAACGGTATAAACAGATCAATATAAATATAAATATGGCATATTCCATAAATATGGTATGGACAGAATTTACAGTATTAACAGTGCAAAATTGGTTTCAAGTATTGTAATTTTTTGAGTCTGTAAAAGTGGCTGGTGCCATTTAGTTGGTGTTTGTGGGGGCAGCGGGCAGAGAAGGGCGGGCGGGCAGTGCTGGGAGAAAGTTCAGCATCCTGATGGCCTGGTGCATGAAGCTGTCTCTCAGTCGGGTGGTTCTCGCCCGGAGGCTCCTCATTCTCCTCCCGGAAGGCAGGAGGCTGAAGAGTTGGTGGTTGGGGTGGGTGGGGTCGCCCGCAATGCTGAGTGCTTTGCGGGCCAGACGTGTGCTGTATGTAAATGTCCTGGAGGGAGGGGAGGGGGGCACCGATGATCCTCTCAGCTGCTCTCACTATACGCTGGATTTGATGTGCTGCATGACTAACCGCTCTAAGCACTTCATGATGATGGGGGTCAGTGCCACGGGGCGGTAGTCGTTGAAGCAGGATGTAGAGGCCTTCTTTGGAACTGGGATGATGGTGGTGTACTTGAAGCAGGTAGGGACAACAGCTTGGCTCAGGGAGGTATTGAAGGTGTCTGTGAGGACATCTGTGAGCTCCTCTGCACAGTCCTTCAGCACACGACCAGGTCCTGGAGCTTTACGAGCGTTGATCCTGGAGAGGGATCTCCTCACGTTGGCTGGAGACAGGGACAGCACCTGGTCATCTGGAGGGGGTGTTGTCTTCTGTGCAGGGGTGCTGTTGTCAGCTTCAAACCGTCCAAAGAAGTTGTTCAGATCGTTCAGCAGAGTGATGTCGTCGTCACAGGTCTGTGGTCGAGGTTTATAGTCTGTGATGGTCTGTAACCCCTGCCACAGGCTCCTTGTGTCTCTGCTGTCGGTGAAGTGGTGGGTTATCCTGCTGCTATACTGCCTCTTTGCAAGTCTGATGCCAGGGGACAGGTTGGCTCTTGCTGATCTCAGACCAGCCTCATCACCTGCTCTGAAAGCAGCGCTCCGGGCTCTTAGTAACCGATGGACTTCCCCCGTCAGCCATGGTTTCTGGTTGGCCCGTACTGTGATGGTCTTGGTGTCCGTGACATCAATGCATTTGCTGATGTAGGCAGTAACAGTGTCCGAATATTCCTCTATGTTGATCTGGTGGTTGTAGGTGGCTGCCTGCTGACACCCGACTAATCTAAAAATCAGCAAAGACGTGGACTGTTGGTGGACCTGAGGCGGGCTGAATGATGTCTGGATGCTCAAACAAGCCATATTTAACAACACCCACCTGTCAATCAAAGTGTCAAAGTGTCACCTGTCAAAGAGTCCACACTCTTAATTCTGCATAACTTTAAGACTTAATATAATCTGAACAGCTGAGTTCTATAAAAATTCCAGCTTGTTGGCCACTACATGCACGGTATGAGATAAAAGGTTGGGGGCAGTGCCGATCAGTTACCTTTGCAGTCCTGGTCCAGGGCGTTACCATAGTAACCAGGTTTGCAGTCTTGGCAGTGCGGTCCCATCGTGTTGTGGAGGCATCGCAGACATTCTCCCATCAGACTGTCGCAGGCGTCACGGTCATGAGGGTCAATGTTGTTGTTGCAGAGACATGGCTCACATCTGGCGCTTGGCAACACAAGGTTACCGTAGAAACCAGGGCTGCACCTGTCACAGGCTGCACCTGAGAGAGTCAAATTACACACTGTGTGAACATACCTGAACCCTGACTCATCTGAACACCTGAACACTGACTCACCTGAACACTGATACACCTGAACACTGATACACCTGGACACTGATACACCTGGACACTGATACACCTGGACACTGACTCATATGAACACCTGAACACCGACTCACCTGAACACTGATACACCTGGACACTGATACACCTGGACACTGACTCATATGAACACCTGAACACTGACTCACCTGAACACTGATACACCTGGACACTGATACACCTGGACACTGACTCACCTGAACACTGATACACCTGAACACTGACTCATCTGAACACCTGAACATTGATACACCTGGACACTGATACACCTGAACACTGACTCATATGAACACTGATACACCTGAACACTGACTCATCTGAACACCTGAACACTGACTCACCTGAACACAGATACACCTAAACACTGATACACCTGGACACTGATACACCTGGACACTGACTCGCCTGAACACTGACTCATCTGAACACCTGAACATTGATACACCTGGACACTGATACACCTGGACACTGATACACCTGAACACTGACTCATATGAACACTGATACACCTGAACACTGACTCATGCGTAGGTCTTATCGTCTATGTATATCATTATATATGTGTATATCACCTGTCAGCGGGGTCTTATGTTCTATGTATTCATTATATATGTGTATATCACCTGTCAGCGTGGTCTTATGTTCTATGTAATCATATATATGTGTATATCACCTGTCACGTGGTCTTATGTTCTATGTATATCATTTATTATTGATATCACCTGTCAGCGTGGTCTTATGTTCTATGTATATCATAATATATGTGTATATACCTGTCAGCGTGGTCTTTATGTTTCTATGTATATCATTATATATGTGTAATCACCTGTCAGCGTGGTCTTTTCTGTTCATGTATCATTTATATATGTGTATATCACCTGTCACGGCGTGGTCTTATGTTCTATGTATATCATATATATGTGTATATCACCTGTCACAGCGGGTCTTTATGTTCTATGTATATCATTATATATGTGTATACACCTGTCAGCGTGGTCTTATGTTCTATGTATAATCATTATAATGTGTATATCACCTGTCAGCGTGGTCTTAGTGTTCTAGTATATCATTAATATGTGTATATCACCTGTCAGCGTGGTCTTATGTTCTATGTAATCAATATATGTGTATATCACCTGTCACAGCGTGGTCTTATGTTCATGTATATCATATATATGGGTATATCACCTGTCAGCATGTCTTCTGTCTAATGAGTCAGTGTTCAGGTGTATCAGTGTTCATATGAGTCAAGTTGTTTCATGGGTGTATCATGTTTCATATGAGTCAGTGTTCAGGTGTATCAGTGTGGTCAGTGTCAGGTGTATCAGTGTCCAGGTGTTCAATGTTCAGGTTGTTCAGATGAGTCAGTGTTCAGGCGAGTCAGTGTCCAGGTGATCAGTGTCCAGGTGTATCAGTGGTAGGTGTATCTGTGTTCAGGTGAGTCAGTGTTCAGGTGTTCAGATGAGTCAGTGTTTCAGGTGTATCAGTGTTCATAGAGTCAGTGTTCAGGGTATCAGTGTCCAGGTGTATCATGTTCAGGGTTCAGATGAGTCAGTGTTCAGGTGTATCAGTGTTCAGGTGAGTCAGTGTCCAGGTGTAGCTGTCCAGGTTATCAGTGTTCAGGTGAGTCGGTTCAGTGTTCATATGAGTCAGTGTCCAGGTGTACAGTGTCCCAGGTGTATCAGTGTTCAGGTGAGTCAGTGTTCAGGGTGTTCATAGGAGTCAGTGTCCAGGTGTATCAGTGTCCAGGTGTATCAGTGTCCAGTGTATCAGTGTTCAGGTGTATCAGTGTTCAGGTGAGTCAGTGTTCAGGTGTTCAGATGAGTCAGGGTTCAGGTATGTTCACACAGTGTGTAATTTGACTCCTCAGGTGCAGCCTGTGACAGGTGCAGCCCTGGTTCTACGGTAACCTTGTGTTGCCAAGCGCCAGATGTGAGCCATGTCTCTGCAACAACAACATTGACCTCATGACCGTGACGCCTGCGACAGTCTGATGGAGAATGTCTGCGATGCCTCCACAACACGATGGGACCGCACTGCCAAGACTGCAAACCTGGTTACTATGGTACGCCCTGGACCAGGACTGCAAAGGTAACTGATCGGCACTGCCCCCAACCTTTATCTCATACCGTGCATGTAGTGGCCAACAAGCTGGAATTTTATAGAACTCAGCTGTTCAATTATATTAAGTCTTAAAGTTATGCAGAATTAAGAGTGTGGCTCTTTGACAGTGACACTTTGACACTTTGATTGACAGGTGGGTGTTGTTAAATATGGCTTGTTTGAGCACAGACATCATCAGCCCGCCTCAGGTCCACCAACAGTCCACGTCTTTGCTGATTTTTAGATTAGTCGGGTGTCAGCAGGCAGCCACCTACAACCACCAGATCAACATAGAGGAATATTCGGACACTGTTACTGCCTACATCAGCAAATGCATTGATGTCACGGACACCAGACCATCACAGTACGGGCCAACAGAACCATGGCTGACGGGGGAAGTCCATCGGTTACTAAGAGCCCGGAGCGCTGCTTCAGAGCAGGTGAGAGGCTGGTCTGAGATCAGCAAGAGCCAACCTGTCCCCTGGCATCAGACTTGCAAAGAGGCAGTAAGAGGCAGGATAACCCACCACTTCACCGACAGCAGAGACACAAGGAGCTGTGGCAGGGGTTACAGACCATCACAGACTATAACCTCGACCACAGACCTGTGACGACGACATCACTCTGCTGACGATCTGAACAACTTCTTTGGACGGTTTGAAGCTGACAACACACCCCTGCACAGAAGACAACACCCCCTCCAGATGACCAGGTGCTGTCACCGTCTCCAGCCAACGTGAGGAGATCCCTCTCCAGGATCAACGCTCGTAAAGCTCCAGGACCTGGTCGTGTGCTGAAGGACTGGGCAGAGGAGCTCACAGATGTCCTCACAGACACCTTCAATACTCCCTGAGCCAAGCTGTTGTCCCTACCTGCTTCAAGTACACCACCATCATCCCAGTTCCAAAGAAGGCCTCTACATCCTGCTTCAACGACTACCGCCGTGGCACTGACCCCCATCATCATGAAGTGCTTAGAGCGGTTAGTCATGCAGCACATCAAATCCAGCGTATAGTGAGAGTAGCTGAGAGAATCATCGGTGCCCCCTCCCCTCCCTCCAGGACATTTACATACAGCACACGTCTGGCCCCAAGCACTCAGCATTGCGGGCGACCCCACCCACCCCAACCACCAACTCTTCAGCCCCCCTGCCTTCCGGGAGGAGAATGAGGAGCCTCCGGGCGAGAACCACCCGACTGAGAGACCAGCTCATGCACAGGCCATCAGATGCTGAACTTCTCCCAGCACGGCCCGCCCGCCCTTCTCGCCCGCTGCCCCCACAAACACCAACTAAATGGCACCAGCCACTTTAAAGACTCAAAAATACAATACTTGAAACCAATTTTGCACTGTTAATACTGTAAATTCTGTCCATACCATATTTATGGAATATGCCATATTTATATTTATATTGATCTGTTTTACCGTTCATTCCAATTCCAATATGGCCATATTTAACTATTATATCTCCGGACTTTGCCACTGTCTTCTCTATTCTTGGATGTCTTTTAGGTTGTATATATTTTTTAGTCATATTTTTATTTTAATTTTTTTCCATCTTCCACTTATGTTTTGTATTTTATATTTCATGTTTAGTGCTGTTACACCGGGATAGAGGGAAACTCAATTTCAATTCTCCTGTATGTCCGGTACATATAGAAGTATTGATAATAAAGCTGACTTGAACTTGAACCTTGAACTTGAGGTGGGACTGCCAGCATGGCGTTGGCCAGAGGCCCCACACTGAACAACATCTCTTCTAAAACCTGTGGGGGACAACACGGATCATCTATATTGATACTGTCTGTAGGTGGAACGC
Organism: Larimichthys crocea; assembly: GCF_000972845.2. Classification (NCBI taxonomy): domain Eukaryota; kingdom Metazoa; phylum Chordata; class Actinopteri; family Sciaenidae; genus Larimichthys; species Larimichthys crocea. The sequence continues at coordinate 134,639 of NW_020852853.1, forward strand.
TACCCTCTAAGAAGTTTTTCAGAAGATCAAATATCACAGAAAATTAAATTCTACATGAAAACATTGAACCAAGAAACTGGATCATGTCAGAAAGGTAAAGACAAGGATTAAAGACTGAGATTGTTCTACAGTACAGATGTTCTTCTTTAAACCTCGGCATCAACATTTGCCTGGTGGAGTGTGTGCCCCAAGGCTCAGTCCTGTTGCAGCATCCCAGGGTTTGAATCTGACCTGTGGCCATTTTGCTGCATGTCACCCCCCCTCTCTCCATCTCCCTGTTACTCTTTATCTACTATCCTATAAAGGTTAAAAAAAAGCCCCAAATATATGGACTTATTTTGTGTGTCATATTTTTCAGAATGCTCCTGTGACCGACGTGGCACTGAGGTGACTCAGTGTCCTCTAGAGAGTCCCTGTTTTCGTGACTCAAGGACTGGACAGTGTCCTGCCGAATGGGGGTCAGGGTGTCCTCTGGTATGAGTGTGAGGATGGATATGGAACCTTGATGGGGCATCGGGAATGCAAACCCTGCAGCTTTGATCCGGCTAACTCTTCTCCAACATCTGCAACAAGGCAAGACCAGCACAACCACAGACTATGTCCGTTGTTAAATCAAACAGGCTCAGGAGCTACTTTATATAATTACAGACAAACAATTGATGATGAAACCTTTCTTAATGAAGTGGTGATGCCTTCAGGTGACGGGACATTGCCCATGTCGTCCTGAGTTTGGAGGCAGACAGTGTGATGAATGTGGAGAAAACCATTTTGGGAATCCCGACCTGCAGTGTATCTGTGAGTAAAAAAACAGGACTCCAACATGTTTTCATTCAGAGTTTTCAGCGTGTTATTTTGTTCTCAGCTTGTGACTGCAACATGGAAGGAACAAGCGTCCGTCATGTGACCCTGAAACCGGAGAGTGTATCTGTCGGATTGGTGTAACCGGTATCTTCTGTGATGAGTGCGCCCCAGGGTATGACTCAGCATTCCCGCCTGTAACGAGTGCCACCCCTGCACTGCCTTCTGGGCCAAAGATGTCACCGACGTCCAGCGAGCCGCCCAGACGATGAGAACCTTCATCCCTCACCATGAGAATGACTCCGACCAGAAGACAGTCACCACTGGCAGCAGATACAGAAGAGGCTGTCCGAGCTGGACAACCTCGCCAACCTGACGGGGCGATCCCCACCACGGGTAGAGAAAGTGGAGAAACTGTTCGCTATGATTGGGTAAGTTCAACATTGCAAACAGTTGACAGAGTTCAAAGACGTAAAGTGTTTATCACAGTGTTTCCATTGACCTGTCTGTGTGTACAACACGACTAGCAGAACATCAGTGTTCTGATTGGTCAGAGTGGCTTGCGTCAATCATTGCGGCAACATGAGAATACTCCAGATTACTCGTCCTTGTTTTTTCTCTCCTGTCTCGGGCTGACTGGTGCTCTACGCACGCTTCATGGCAGAGATGCGCATCCTTTGCGCATTTGCAGAGAATGCGTCACCTTGCGCAAAATGGTGCCCCCCAGGATCATGGGGCCCTACGCACAGTGCGTGTTCTGCCTGTAGGGAGGGATGCCGTGATTCAGTTCAACTTTTAATGTCAACTGTCAGACTTTCTGTCCTCTTCTTTGAGTTTCTTTCAGTTTCAGAAAGTCTTGGGATGAAATCATTAAATCAGAATCAGAACAGAAATACTTTAATAATCCCAGGGGAAATATTTTTTTGTTACAGACTCCAGTATACAAGTATAAAAAGCAAGAAGCTGCTGACATGCATTAGATTCAAACCAGGGTAAACAAGAAATCATTTTAAATCCTTTTCTTCCTCACGGAAGCTGAAAGATGCCACCAACCCGAAACATGAGCCTAACTGACCCATCTCCTCCCTCAACACTGAATTGACAACATCGTCTGGAGTTCAAGAAGCTGCTGAAACACCTGAAGGATAAACTCATCGAGTATCCGGACGATGAAGATGAGTCCTCAGAGGGTACAGAGATTTGTTTTTATATTTCCATCTACTAAAGGGCAGCATTGGACGCTACTTGTAAAGTCTGAGTGAAGCTGAACTACCGTAAAACACTAAAAAGTACGTGAAATGACAAATTGCAGTTCAAAATGAGATGATGAATGTTAAAATGGCTGATGTGTTGAAAATGACAGTCACAGAGTTTTGATAAATGTGAATTTCCGCAGCTCTGCTGTGTCTTCCTGGTCAGCTGAGTGATGTGAGTGGTCTAGTCAAGTCCTGATTGATGTGAATTTTAAACAAACTTGAAGGTGTTGGAGTGGACCCTCCTCGTTACTCAGGGGGAGTCCACTAGACCACCACATGTTGTTGTGTTATTTGACACAAAGTACCAGGTCCCCTGTGGTTGGCTGACTATCGTTTGTTACGTTGACACAAGGACTGTTTGTTATCACAAAGTAAGAGGGTGTATTCTCATGTGAGGCTGTCGTAGGTCTGTGTCATAGTCCCCAGTAACAGATTTTGGGTTGGTCTAAGGTTGGATAATTTCTGTATTTGGTTTGATGGAGATGACTACTATGAATGTTGGACTGCAGTCAACAAACAGCAGTCACATAAGATTCTAATAAAAGAAACTGTATAAGCAGGTAAAAGGGTGAGACTTAAAACAGTTATACAGTTCACCACAACATTCATCCATCCATGCTAACAAAAGAAGCATCGATTTGAAAGTATTCAAATCCAAATTGTGAATGCAGACTGTTATTACCTGCTGCACATGGAAATCAATTGCTGTCAACACACACACACACACGTGTTAATTTCTCCACCAACTTGAGCTTCACATGAATCTGCTTTGCCTCCTGAACAAAGGTTTTTTATTCACATCTTCTCTCAACAGATGGAACTGAACCTCACGTATGTGAGACGGCAGACTAAACACCGCAGTGATGATGTGATTTCATTCAGCCCACACACTACAGTGTCTAATCACTGACAGATTTATCATAGCAGGGTAAAGACTTTCAGTGAATGTTACAACGAGGCCATGAAATAAAGTAAAGACAGATTGGTTTTAACTGCAGACGAGATATTACAACAGTGGGAGAACAAGGGAGATGCTGATTGGCTGCAGTGTGGTGACAGTGACTTAGCAAACAATGGATAATATGTTGTTGTTAGCCTGTTAGTCACCGCTCCCACAGTTTACACTTACTATCTTTCACCCACTGTTTCCTGACTCGGTGTTCAGCATGCAAGCGACTTCACAAGAAATCTGGTCTGATCAGATTCAGGTTCAGTCCAGGTGGACTGTCATGTCCAACAGGGAATTCAGCTTGGGAGACAAACACAATTTAGTCTGTGCAGCAAGTGAAAGAGTCTGAAATTTTTCAGATTAAATGGTCCATCAGTCTAAATAGAAACACATAAGAAAGATTTTATTTTAAACATCAGAAAACTGAAGCACTGATCTACTGAACATACTTATGGTTTATTGAACTCAGCGTCTCTGATCTTTTATAGAGCTGCTGGATGAGATCCAAAAGCTTCATAAGCTTTCATGTCAGAAGAGAAGAGAGTAAGAAATGCCAACAGAGCTCGGGAGGATCCATGGACACTAGACAGGAAGTCAAACACAAGCTCAGCGCGTGCAGCAAAGAGACCTGGCGCCACTGGAGAGAAGGTCAAGGAGCTCAGTGTGGCGGACCTTAACCGCAAGGTAAGCACAACCCAAAACTGTCACATGACCTCACCTGACAGGTAAGCACAAACCAAAACTGTCCACATGACCTCACCTGAAGAGTTAAGCACAAACCAAAACTGGTCACATGACCTCACAAACGAAACTGCACAACCAAAACTGTCACATGACCTCACCTGAAACGTAAGCACAAACCAAAACTGTCACATGACCTCACCTGAAATGTAAGCACAAACAAAAACTGTCACATGACTCACCTGAAACGTAAGCACAAACCAAAACTGTCACATGACCTCACCTGAAAGGTTAGTATGAACAAAAACAAAACTAAGCAGTATCACTAACATCAACCAATCTTGTGGGTTGTATGAAGTTGTCCAATTTTTAAATGAAGAGTTGAATTAATGATTGGTGTTGTGTGCACAGCAATTATTTACCGGAAGTCATTAATAATTTCTACAGGTGTAATAATACAGTCGGCCATGTGGTGGTCTAATGCAGATCTGTGGAGGACCAGGTTCTAGATGACTGTTCAGGATGTGGTGGAGCACGTGTGGTGGCTGGATCTGGGAAATAGGAAATGTGGAGGTCCAAGCGGGGACGGAGTGTTTCCGGCCAGTCAGAACGCTTCACAGATGGCAGAGAGGCCAAAGACCAGCTCATCGGCCTCCCTTCCAGACTGCAGGAGTCCAAGAACAGGCAGTTATACAGCACCCTGATCTCTGTTACGACTGCAGTCACTCACTTCACTGCAGAAAGTTTCTTTTCTGATGATTACCAGATGATCTAAAAGGTGAAAAGTTGTGCGGTTCACATACTTTTGTATTTTGTCTTCAATGAATTGTTTGCCTTCAGCAGAATGTAAATATGGAGGAAAACGTGAAAACAGTGATGAACGCTTCATGAAATTAGCTGCTCTACAATCCTCATAAAAACACAGTGAACCCCTGATTATAACATTCATAATGCACACTTCACTGTAAATAAATTGTTTATTCGGTCAGATCAATGATGCCAAACAGGCGGCCAGGACACCAAGACCAGGCCAAAGACCTGCAGGATCGGATCACAACAACATGGACTTGTTTGAGAGAGACAAGAATAAAACCAAGGAGCTCATCCAGCGAGTACAAACTTCCTGTTGGGTTAGTACTGAGGTGATGCGGCAGGAACCGGGAACTCCATCTGGAGGACAGGTTCAGATGTTTAGTCATTTTACAGATAGATTCTCATATGGTGAGTCGTATATAAAAAATAAAAATAATTATGACTCCACAGGTCTGAAAAATATGGTAATCTGAACAGAAGTCCTTAATATAAAATTAAATGTTTGACTGAGATTATATTTTAACAACAACCAGCCAGGCTCAATGTTCCCTCTTCAGCTGCATTCCCACTTTCCCTCAACTCTTCACCTGGACTGGTGCCTGATGCCTCAGACTTTTCTTTATCTGTTTATTCTAATCTGTTTTTTGTTTCCCAGTATCCAGTACCTGGCCGCCTACCGTTCTCCTGCCTGCCGGCTTACCTGTCTGTCTGCCTCCTACACCTTTTGTCCTGTTTCACACCAGTTGTGAGACAATCTCCTACAACATAATTATTCATCATGTTTCCTCTCCAACGATGAGTGGTTCCTCCAGAGGACATTGAGAAAATGGCCGCGAGCTGTTTTGGCCATTCAGCTCCCACAATCACTTGATCAAATCCAATCAATGATCAATGATATCAATAATCGGCTGTCCACGCCACCAATTCCCAGGACAACCTGAATAATCTGGTTGACCATACCCAGACTGCCAAGGACCTCCTACACGAGACTCAGGAACTCAAGTCAGTGTCCAGAAAACATGAAAAACGATGACCAGCTCTCTGAGAACAAAACTTAAATAAACAAGTAAAAACACTGAGTACACAAAACACGTACTGGACGTGACCACACTGATTGACCATGTGATAATTTCCTTTTTTAGGGAACGAACAAAAAACATTGATGTGACAGAGATCAGAAAAGACCTTATGAAGCAGAGAAAAGCTAGGACAAAGCCCAACGATGACCTGGAGACAGCCAGCCAGGACAGAGACATGACCAAGACACAGTCCAAGACGTAAGGTGTCAAATATTCCAAATACAATGTCCGTCTGTTTAAACATGTCGGTATGGTTGAAACACGCTGTTTTTGTTTTTAGATTCAGACAAACTAGACAACATGATCGGAACTGAGTGAACCGTCGACCTAAAGATCTGTTAGACGACATCGAAGCCCTGAAGAGGAAAACTGAACAGAACAGACAGATGGCCACAGACGCTCAAGAGGCTGCAGAGCTGCTTTAAACAACACTACTGACACCACAGACAGTAAGACACTGACACACTGTATATATTTTTATATGTAATGTATGTTTGAATGGTGTGTATCTGGGTGTGTATGTGAGTCAATCATTATAACTTAAACTGTCTGCAGGTTCTTGCTGATTGAATAAAGTAATTTTAAGGTGTCTCAGTGTTTTTTTACTGTCTCTCTTTCAGGAGCTCGACAATGTGATGAAACAATTGAGGTTTTAAAGCAGAAAAACAAAATCATGAGGATCAGGGTGAAGCTGGAGAACGACTGACGAACATTGTGGAGGAGGTGGAAAAGAGAAGAGAGAGATGGATGACAAAAACTCAGACAGATACAAGGTAGTATGAATACTTCTATTTGAATTGTTTAGACTTACTGATATGTTTTTATTATGACAGTTGTTGGAGCAATGAAGTAGGCAGCATCAATGCTCCTGCAGTTTTTAGTATGTGCAGGATTACGTGTATGTATCTCTATGTTGTCAGATCTGGAGGACAGGATTACTCGACTGCCCCAAAGTAAAAAAGACAAAGCAGCATATGGTTTCTAGACTTTGGGACATGGTGGATTGCACTCGAAAGGAAATCTACAAACGAGCTGAACGGATACGCCATCTGTACTTCATTGAATGTCAACGAGTACTAACACACTGAATATTGAGCTCGCCTAAATTACATGAGGCTCAATACTGTAATATTGTACCCCCTAAATGGTGACTGAGTACTATATACAAAAATATTTATACACCTTAATAAAAGCAAATACTCTTGACAGTGGACTTCACATATATTTTTAGATGCTTCAAGATAAATGAAGCGTGAAGTTCCATGACATCACAGGGGCTCCTTAGGGGGACCGGTTTCAGGATTTCATTTTAAACTTACACCTCCTCAGGGGGCGCAGAGAGCTGAGGGAAGGCAAAAAAATCCTGTGGAACGTGGATCAGAGTCAAAGATCTCC